>NW_006408877.1:687652-695515 GCF_000296735.1 Chrysochloris asiatica
AACTACCAGCCGCTCCACGGGAGAAAGATGAGGCTTTCTACTCCCGTAAGGATTTACACCCTCGGAAACCCTGTACAGGGTCGCTATGGGTCGGCTCCGACTCGAAGGCACTTAACAACAACAACAAGCTATATGGCAGACTAGTCCAACATGTTCATATTCAGATAGCTACCTACATGGCAGATCAGTCCAACATATACATGCATAGAGAGCTACCCACATGGCAGATGAGTCCAACGTGTCCATATACTGGGAGCTAGCTACATGGCAGAGGAATCCAACATGTCCATATACAGAGTACTATCTGCATGTCGGATGAGTCCGACATGTCCATAAACAGTGAGCTAGCTACATGGCAGAAAAGTCCAATATGTTCATATACAGAGAGATACCTACATGGCAGATCAGTCCAACATATTCATTAACAGAAAGTTAGCTACATTGCAGACGAATCCAAAATGTCCATATACAAAGATCCAGCTACAAGGCATAATAGGGCAACATTTCCATATACAGAGTTCTAGCTAAATGGCAGATGTGTCCAACGTGTCCATATACTGAGAGCTAGCTACATGGCAGACAACTACAATATGTACATATACAGAAAGCAACCTACATGGCAGATCAGCCAAACATGTCCATGCACCGAGACCTAGCTACAAGGCAGACGAGTCCAAAATGTCCATATACAGGGAGCTTGCCAAATGGCAAGGTAGTGCTACGTGGCAAATGAGTCCAACCTGTCACTATTCTGGGAGTTAGTTACTCGGCAGATGAGTCCAACATGTTTATATAGAGAGGACTAGCTACAAGGCAGATGAGTCCAACATTTTCATACAGAGAGAGATGGCTACATGGCTAATGAGTCGAATATTTCCATATACAGCGAGTAAGCATCATGAAAGATAAGTCCAATGTGTTCAAATTCAGAGAGCTACCTACATGGCAGATCAGTCCAGCATATCCATTAACAGAGAGTTAGCTATATTGGAGACAAGTCCAAAATGTCCATATACAGAGAGCCAGCGAAAAGGCAGAGAAGGGCAACATTTCCATATACAGAGTACTAGCTACATGGCAGATGAGTCCAACGTGACCATATACTGAGAGCTAGATACATGGCATAGTAGTCCAACATGTCCATGTACAGAATACTTGCTACATGGCAGATGAGTCCAATATGTCCACATACTGAGAGTTAGCTACATGGCAGATTAGTCCAACATGTGTATATATAGAGGTCTAGCTACAAGACAAATAAATCCAACATGTTCATACAGAGAGAGCTGGCTACATGGCTGATGAGTCCAAAATGTCCATATACCGAGAGCTAGCTACGTGGAAGACAAGTACAATATATTCAAATACTGAGAGCTACCTACATGGCAGATCAGTCCAACATATCCATGCACAGAGTTACTTACATGGCAGATAAGACCAAAATGTTGATATACAGGGAGCTAGCTACATGGAAAGGTAGTGCACCATTTCCATATACAGAGTTCTAGCTCCATGGCAGATGAGTCCAACATGTGCATATCCTGAGAGTTAGCTACATGGAAGATTAGTCTATGTGTATATACAGAGGACTAACTACCAGCGAGATGAGTCCAACATGTTCTTACAGAGAGAGCCGGCTCAATGACTGAGAAGTCCAACATGTACATATACAGAGAGCTTGCTAAATGGCAGACAAGTCCAATATGTTCATATACAGACAGCTAGCTACATGGTAGATCAGTCCAACATAACCATGAACAGAGAGATAGCTACATGGCAGATGAGTCCAAAAGGTCCATATACTGAAAGCTAGCTACATGGGAGAGTAGTGCAACATTTCCATATACCGAGTTCTAACTACATGGTAGATGAGTCCAACGTGTTCATATACTGAGAGCTAGCTACATCGCAGAGTACTCCATCATGTCCACATACAGAATACTAGCTACATGTCAAATGAGTCCAACATGTCACTATACTGAGAGTTAGCTATATAGCAGTTGTGTCCAACATGTGTGTATATAGAGGTCTAGTTACAAGGCAGATGACTCCAACATGTTCATACAGAGAGAGATGGCTACATGGATAATGAGTCCAACATTTCCATATACAGAGAGCTTGCTACATGGAAGACAAATCCAATGTATTCATATACAGAGAACTACCTACATGGTAGATCAGTCCAACATATCCATGCACACAAAGCTAGCTACATGGCAGACGAGTCCAAAATATCCATATAGAGATCTAGGTACATGACAGAGTAGTGCAACATTTCCATATACAGAGTTCTAGATACATGGCAGATGAGTCCTACGTGTCCATATACTGAGAGCTAGCTACATGACAGAGTTGTCCAACATGTTCATATTCAGAGTACTATCTGCACGGCAGATGAGTCAAAATGTCCATATTCTGAGAGTTAGCTACATTGCACATGATTCTAACTACAAGGAAGATAAGTGCAACATGTTCATACAGAATGAGCTGGCTCCATAATTGATGAATCTAACATGTCCATATACAGAAAGCGAGCTACATGGCAGACAAGTCCAATGTGTTCGTATACAGAGAACTACCTACTCATCAGATCGTTGCAACATATTCATGTACACAGTGCTGGCTACATGTCAGACGAGTTCAAAATGTCCATATAAAGATCGCTAGCTACATGGCAGAGTAGTGTAACATTTGCATATAGAGATTTGTAGCTTCATGGCAGATGAGTCCAATGTGTCCATATACTCAGGGCTAGCTACATGGCAGAGTAGTCCAACATGACCATACACAGAGTCCTAGCTACAAGGCAGATAAGTCCAACAACCCATATACTGAGATTTAGCAACATGGCAGACGAGTCCAACATGTCCATATACAAAGAGCTAGCTATATGACAGACAAGTCCAATATGTTCCTATACAAAGAGCTAGTGACATGGCAGATCAGTCCAACTTATCCAAGCACAGAGAGCTAGCTACATGGCAGATGAGTCCAAAATGTCCATGTACAGAGAGAGATAGCTACATGGCGGAGTAATTCAACATTTCCATATCCAAAGTTCTAGCTACATGGCAGATGAGCCAAAGTGTCCATATACTGAGAGCCAGCTACATGGCAGAGGAATCCACCATGTTCATATACAGAGTACTAGCTACATAGCTGATCAGTCCAACATTTCCATACACTGAGAGTTAGTTACATGGAAGATTAGTCCAACATTTGTATAAAGAGAAGAATAGCTAAAAGACAAATAAATCCAACAGAATCATACAGAAAGAGCTGGCCACATGGCTGATGACTCCAACATGTCCATAAACAGTGAGCTAGCAACATGGCAGACAAGTCCAATATGTTCATATACAGAGAGCTACCTACATGGCAGATCATCCCAACATATCCATGCACAGAGACCTAGCTACATGGCAGACTAGTCCAAAATGTTCATATACAGGGATCTTGCTACATGGCAAGGTATTGCAACATTACCATATACAGAGTTCTAGCTACACGGCAGGTGAATCAAACGTGTCCATATAATGGGAGCTAGCTACATAGCAGAGTACTCCATCATGTCCATATACAAGTACTAACTACGTGGCAAATGAGTGCAGCTTGTCCATATACTGAGAGTTAGCTACATGGCAGGTGAGTCTATGTGTATATAGAGAGGACTAGCTACCAGGCAAATGAGTCCAACATGTACATATACAGAGAGATTACTAAAGGGCAGACAAGTCCAATATTTTCATACACAGAAAGCTAGCTACATAGCAGATCAGTCCAACATAACCATGAACAGAGAGCTAGCTACGTGGCAGACGAGTCCAAAATGTCCATATACAGAGAGCTAGCTATATGGCAGAGTACTGCAACATTTCCATATACAGAGTACTAGTTACAAGGTAGATAAGTCCAATATGTCCATATATTGAGATTTAGTTACATGACAGATGAATCCATCATGTTCATGCAGAGAGAGCTGGCCACATGGCTGATGAGTCCAACATGTCAATATAAAGAGAGCTAGGTACGTGACGTACAAGTCCAATAAGTTCATATACAAAGAGCTACTGACATGGCAGATCAGTCCAACTTATCCATGCTCACAGAGCTAGCTACATGGCAGAGTAGTGCAATGTTTTCATATATAGAGTTCTAGCTACATGGCAGATGAGTCCAACATGTCCCTATACTGAGAGCTAGCTACATGGAAGATTATTCCAACATGTCCATATACAGAGTACTAGCTACATGGCAAATGAGTCCAACGTATCACTATACTGAGAGTTAGGTACTTAACAGATGCATTCAACATGTGTATATATAGAGGACTAGCTACAAGGCAGATTAATCCAACATGTTCATACAGAGAGAGATGACTACAAGGCTAATGAGTCTAATATTTTCATATACAGAGACTAGCTTCATGGAAGACAAATCCAATGTGTTCATGTACAGAGAGCTACCTACATAGCAGATCAGCCCAACATATCCATGTACAGAGAGCTAGTTACATGGCAGACGAGTCCAAAATGTCCATATACATGGAGCTAGCTACATGGCATGGTAGTGCAACATTTCCATATAGAGAGTTCTAGCTACATGGCAGATGACTCCAACGTGTCCCTATACTGAGCGACAGCTACATGGCAGAGTACTCCAACGTGTCCATACACAGAGTACTAGCTATGTGGCAAATGAGTAAAAAGTATCCATATACTGAGAGTTAGCTACCAAATGCTGGTAAGTCCAACATATGTATATTTATAGGACTAGTTACAAGGCAGATGAGTCCAACATGTCCATACAGTGAGTGCTGGCTACATGTTTGATGAGTCCAACATGTGCATATAAAGAGAGCTAGATTCATGGCAGACAAGTCCAATATGTTCATATACAGAGAGTTACCTACATGGCAGATTAGTCCAACATATCCATGCACAGAGAGCTAGCTACATAGCAGACGTGTCCAAAATGTCCATATACAGAGAGCTAGCTACATGGCAGAGTAGTGCAATATTTCCATATTCAGAGTTCTAGCTACATGGCAGATGAGTCTAACGTGTGCATATTCTTAGAGCTAGCTGCATGGCAAAGTAGTCCAACATGTGTATATAAAGAGGACTAGTTACAAGGCAGATGAGTCCAACATGTCCATACAGTGAGTGCTGGCTACATGTCTGATGAGTCCAACATGTGCATATAAAGAGAGCTAGATTCATGGCAGACAAGTCCAATATGTTTATACACAGAGAGCTACCTACATGGCAGATCAGTCCAACAAGTTCATGCACAGAGATCGAGCTACATGGTGGACGAGTACAAAATGCCCATATACAGAGAGCTAGCTACATGGCAGAGTAGTGCAACATTTCCATGTACAGAGTACTAGCTACATGGCAGATGAATCCAACGTGAACATATATTGAAAGCCAGCTACATGGCAGAGTAGTCAAACATGTCTATATACAGAATACTAGCTACATGTAGATGAGTTCAACATATCCATATACTGACAGTTAGCTACATGGCAGATGACTCTAAGATTTGTATATATAGAGGACTAGCTACAATGCAGAGGAGTCCAACTTGTCCATATAAAGTGTACTAGCTGCATGGCAGATGAGTCCAACATGTCCATATACTGAGAGTTAGCTACATAGCAGATGATTTCAATATGTGTATAAATATAGGACTACCTACAAGAAAGGTACGTCCAACATGTTCATATATAGAGAGCTGGGTACATGGCTGATGAGTCCAACATGTCCATACAAAGAGAGCAAGGTACATGGCAGACAAGTCCCATATGTTCATATACAGAGAGTTACCTATATGTCAGATTAGTCCAACATATCCATGCACAGAGAGCTAGCTACGTAGCAGACGAGTCCAAAATGTCCATATACAGATAGTTAGCTACATGGCAGAGTATTGCAACATTTCCATTTACAGAGTACTAGCTACATGGCAGATGAGTCCAACGTGACCATATACTGTGAGCTAGCTACTTGGCAGAATAGTCAAACATGTCCATATACGGAGTACTAACTACATGGCAGATGATTCCATCATATCCATATACTGAGAGTTAGCTACATGGCAGATGATTCCAACAGGTGTATGTTTAGATGGCTAGTTACAAGGCAGATGAATCCAACATGTTCATACACACTGAGCTGGCTACATGACTGATGAGTCCAATATGTTCATAGACTGAGAGCTAGCTACATGGCAGACAAGTCCAATATGTTCATATACAGAGAGCTACCTACATGGTAGTAGATCTTTCCAACATAACAATGCACAGAGAGTGAATCACATGGCAGACAATTCTAAGATGTCCATATACATGTGAGGTGTGTCTCTTGCAGGCAGCATATTGATGGATCTTTTTTTCTTATCCATTCTGCCATTCTCTGTCTCTTCACTGGTGCATTCAATCCATTGACATTCCTTGTACTTAACAATAAGTACGAACTGATTGTTGTAATTATGTTACTTTTCTGACGATGCTGATCGTTCTTTGGTTCTGCTTTCTTTCTTGTGTTGGCTTTATGTCTTCTGAGTTGTTATTGGTCGGTTTCCTCCTAGTTTCTCTGTTCGCTTGATCTACTTGGGAATTCGTTTTTGTGATATGTTGTGGAGTATCAGTTTTCTTTGGTGTTAATTTTTTGTCTACTAACTTCTCTCTGCATTTAGGATACTCCATTGTAACTTGTAATATACCTGGCATCCTAACCACCTGGGCTTCCATTGCTGCTTTTGTCCTTTCTTTGACATTGATATGATTTTGGCCTTCTGTTGATCTCCCTGTTCTTTTGATTTTGTCGTTGTAGTCTCATTCTGTTCTGGACTTCGCTATCTGTTGGGAGTGTTCCAGGTGGTGTTGCCATACTTGTCAATCTCTGTTTGTTTTCTGTTCTTGTTGGTTCTCTGTCATCAGAACTCCTTTTAGGATGTTTTGAAGTGCTGGGTTAGTTTTGATAAAATCTCTCAAATTCTGTTTATCCTGGAATGTTTTGATCGAACCATCATATTTGATTGATAGTTTTGCTGGATAGACAATTCTTGGTTGACAGTTATTTATTTATTTATTTATTTTTTTCTTGCAGGGCTTTGTATATATCTCCCCATTGCCTTCTCGCCTGCATGGTTTGTTCTGAATAGTCAGAGCTTAATCTTATTTGCTTGCATTTATAGGTTATATTTCTCTTCTCCCTGGCTGCTTTCAATATTCTTTCCTTGTCTTTGATTTTTGAGAGCTTGGTTATTATATGTCTTGGAGATTTTCTTCTGGGGTCTATCCTTCCTGGAGTATGTTGGGCTTCTTGAATGCTGATCCGATCATCTTTCAAGATGCTAGTAAAATTTTCTTCCAGAAGCTCTTCCGCTATCTCTTCTGTGGATTTATTTGTTTCTTCTTGCTCTGGAATGCCAATAATTCTTACATTATTCCTCTTCATGTTGTCCAGCATGAATCTTAACCTCTCTTCAGTTTGTTTTATCCTTTTAGCTGCTTGTTCTTCTACCTTGGCAGTATTGAGAGTTCTGTCTTCCAGCTCACTAGTTCTGGCTTCCATCTCTCCTAGTCTGCTCCTTTCTCCTTTAATGTTATTGTCTATTTTTGATATCTTATTGTTGATCACCTGGGCATCTTTTTGCAGGTGTTGAATTGTTTCCAATGATGCGTCTATCTTATTTGATTGTTCCTGGAGAATTATTTTTACTTCTTCCTTATTTTCCTTGACCCCTTTTCAGATTATTTGAATTTGTTTCCATATCATTCTTCTGAATTCCCTCTCAGGCATATCCAAAACTCGCTCCTCCTCCTCTATGAAGGCTTTGTCTCCAGTTCAATTG
>NW_006408877.1:695765-697044 GCF_000296735.1 Chrysochloris asiatica
GGAAGACTTGGGGCGGGAGGAAGTTATATCACCTCTGGCCCTTCTGGGATACACAGCTGTCCAAACGGGCCAGCCCTGGTCCTGCTCTCTAAACTTGCTGTCACAGGAGTTACCCTCAGTCTCCTCAGAAAAGAGTCCCAAAATACTCACTTTTCTTAATCCTTGTTAATGCAGTTTCTAAAAAATGTGAGCCCAGAAGAGACTATGATAGTCCAAAAGCTGTGGGACTGGTATATGAACGGCCCCTTTGTGAGATCCCACTGCTAGCTAGGAGTGGGGGCTGGGGGTTTAGGTGCAGCGAAAATTAGGGGATGATGCATGAAGTTAAGAAGCTGCTGCAGCCTTTCTTACACCCTCCAGAGTTCCTCACACTCCGTGCGTGGGTGAGCTGCACCTGGCCAATTTTTATTGGGGCCTCAAGTCAGGGAAGGGAGACTTGGGGCGGGAGAAAGTTGGTCCTTCTGGGAGACACGACTTTCTATACAGGTCAGCCCTGGTCCTGCCTTCTAAACTCTGCTGTCGCGGAAGCGCCCCATGGTCCCCACAGGAAAGATTCCCAAAATATGCGCTTTCCTTTATCCTTGTTAGTGTGGTTTCTCAAAAATGTGGGTCCAGGAGATATTATGATAGTCCAAAATCCATGGGACTGGTATATGAACGTCCACTTTGTAAGATCCCACTGCTAGCTAGGAGTGAGGGCAGGGGTCTTAGCTGCAGTGACAGTTGGGGGATGATGCATGACATTAAGAAGCTGCTACAGCCTTTCTTACACCCTCCAGAGTTCCTCACACTCCGTGCGTGGGTGAGTTGCACCTGGCCAATTTTTATTGGGGCCTCAAGCCAGGGCGGGGAGACCTGGGGCGGGAGGAAGTTGTATCTCCTCTGGCCCTTCTGGGAGACACCACGTTCCATACAGGTCAGCTTTGGCCCCGCCTTCCAAACTCTGCTGTCGTGGGAGCACCCCGCAGTCCCCGCAGGAAAGAGTCCCAAAATACGCGCTTTTTTTTATCCTTGTTAGCACGGTTTCTCAAAAATATGATTCCAGGAGAGTTTATGATAGTTCAAAAGCAGTGGGACTGGTCTCTGGATGTTTCCTTTTGCGAGATCCCACTAGTTTTTTTCAGCTGGAGCAAGTCCCTACCTTTTCTGGTTGTCCTGCCATACCGGATAGAACAACCAGAAAGGAACTCGACAATGCTACAGAGGAACTTAACAACACAATCAACCAACTTGACCTCATAGATGTATACAGAACATTCTATCCAACAACAGCACAATA
>NW_006408877.1:698116-699400 GCF_000296735.1 Chrysochloris asiatica
TAGCCAACAGAATCCAACAGCACATCAAAAAAATAATACATCATGACCAAGTTGGTTTCATAAAAGGGATGCAAGGATGGTTCAACATTAGAAAAACAATCAACGTCATCCACCATATAAATAAGAAAAAAGAGAGGAACCACATGATCATATTGATTGATGCAGAAAAGACATTCGACAAAATCTAACATCCATTCCTGATAAAAACACTCAACAAAATAGGAATTGAAGGGAAATTTCTCAAAATAATCAAAACCATATATTCAAAACCAATAGCCTACATCACACGCAATGAAGAGAAACTGAAAGCCTTCCCTCTGCAAACAGGAACCAGACAAGGATGACATTTATCACTGCTCCTATTCAATATTGTGCTGGAAGTTTTAGCTAGAGCTATATGGCATGATAAAGAAATTAAAGGAATGCGAATTGGCAAAGAGGAAGTAAAATTCTCCCTATTTGCAGACGATATGATCCTATACATAGAAAATCCTAAAGACTCAGTAAAAAAAACTATTAGACTTCATCAAAAGATTCAGCAAAGTGGCAGGGTATAAGATTAACATACAAAAATCAATTGGGTTTTTTTATAGCAACAATAGCGATGAAATGGACATTAGGAAACAATACCATTTACAATAGCCACACAAAGGATGAAATACTTAGGAAGAAAAATAACCAGAGAAACAAAGGACTTATACAAAGAAAACTACAAAGCACTACAACAAGAAACCAAAAGAGACCTACAGAAGTGGAAGAACATACCATGTTCCTGGATAGGAAGACTCAACATCGTGAAAATGTCAATATTACCCAGAGCAATTTACACATACAATGCAATTCCAATCCAGATTCCAACAACATTCTTCAAAGAGATGGAAAAGACAATTAGCAAGTTCATATGAAAAGGAAAGAGACCTAGGATAAGCAAAGCACTGCTTAAAAGGAAGAACATAGTTGGAGGTCTCTCACTCCTGGATTTCAAACTTTAATATATGGCTACAGTGATGAAAACAGCCTGGTACTGGTGCAACAAAAGAGACAATTATCAATGGGATAGAATTGAGAATCCAGATATTAACCCAACCACTTACAGCTAAATGATTTTTGAAAAAGCGCCTAGACACATTGCATGAGGAAGAGACAGTCTTTTTAATAAATGGTGGTGGCAGAACTGGAAAGCAATATGTAAAAGACTGAGACAAGATGTTTGCCTCACACCCTATACAAAAATGAACTCAACATGGATTAAAGATCTAAATGTGAATCCTAAAATTATGAAGA
>NW_006408877.1:700005-700590 GCF_000296735.1 Chrysochloris asiatica
ATAACAAGGAAGCTACATGCCACTTCCTAACATGGATGAACCTTAAGGACATTATGTTGAGTGAAATTAGTCAGTCACAAAAGGAAAAATACTGCGTAGGACCACTAATATAAAAGACTAGGAAAAATAACATATACTAATCCACTAAAATGGACTCTTAGGGGGTTGTTAGGATGTACGGGTAGGGATAGGGGTGGGAGGGGAAGGTGGAGTATAGGGCAGGGAATAAACACAAGATAATTTGTGTATTGGGTAGGGGCGCAATATACAAGAAGGGAGAGGGGAATCGAAGAACAAAGCAGATGAGAGAACAAATAGACAGGTATAAATGGGACAAAGTTAAAAAATAATGTAGACACAGCTTTAGAACAAAAGGGCTCTGGAATACAGAGACCGAGACATGGATGGAATGGGGAAAGGGGTGGGGATAATGTTAAAATGCTTGGCTATTTTTTTGAACCTTGGTTTTCCTTGCAATACATTATAAAAGAGACACTGGAGGGGGAGAGAAAGGAATAACCAGAAATATCAACATGGAAAGCTTGTAAGCCTGTCTTCTGCCTATAACTGATTAGAATACCTAAA
>NW_006408877.1:701502-704676 GCF_000296735.1 Chrysochloris asiatica
AGATGGGTCTTTTGTGATGCAATGGTGAATAAGGTTTATCAGGACTGATTGAGAGGTTTGGAAATCTAAAGATAAACATTCTGTAACAAAGAGGGGAGTGATTAATCTATCACTCTAGGAGCGGAGGATGCTGGGACCATCAATGAAGAAGAGCAAAGAGCAGAATCCTAACCAGAGAGGCAGTGAGGCCTGGAATGGAGGAAGAGAAGACAACGTCAAGAGATGGTGGGTCTGGGGGCTCGGGTTCAGGAGATGGAAAGGGGATGAGAACTGTGGTGTGGGGGGTACAGGTTTACAGGGTACACCCATTGGTGGGGTGAGTATGCATGGACAGGATGATAACTATGCCAACAAAATGATGGATGATGGAATAAATGTAAAGCTGATGTTCTCCCATGTAGATTATCACACAATTCACAATAAAACATAAAAAAAAATAAAAAATGTCCATAAACAGAGAGCTTGCTACATGGCAGAGTAATGCAACATTTCCATGTAAAGAGTTCATGCTACATGGCAGATGAGTCCAATGTGTCCATATACTGAGAGCTAGCTACATGGCAGAGTAGTCCATCATGTCCATATACAGAGTGCTAGCTACATGGCAGATGAGTCAAACATGTCCACATACTGAGAGTTAGTTACATGGTAGATGAGTCCAACATATGTATATGTAGAGGACTAGCTAAAAGGCGTGTGAGTCCAACATGTTCATACAGAGAGAGCTGTCTACATGGCTGATGAGTACAAAATGTACATATACAGATAGCTAGCTACATAGCAGAGTAGTGCAACATTTCCATATACTGAGGGTTAGCTACATGGCAGATAAGTCCAACATGTGAATATTTAGAGGGGTAGCTACGAGGCAAATGAGTCCAACATGTTCATACAAAGTGTACTGGTTTCATGGCTGATGTGTCCAACATATCCATATAGAGAGGTAGCTACATGGCAGACAAGTCTAATATGTTCATATACAGAGAGCTACCTACATGGCAGATCAGTCCAACATATCCATGAACAGAGACCTAGCTACATGGCTGAAGAATACAAAATGTCCATATATAGAGAGTTGGCTACATGGTAGTATAGTGCAGCATTTCCATATAAAGAGTTCTAGCCACATGGCAGATGAATCCAACGTGTCCATATATTGAGACCTAGCTTCATGTCAGTATACTCCAACATGTCCATATGCAGAGTACAAGCTACATGGCAGAGGACTCGAACATGTCCATATACTGACAGTTAGCAACATGGCAGATGAGTCCAGTTTGTTCATATACAGAGAGCTACTTACATGGCAGATCAGTCCAACATATCCATGCACAGAGAACTAGCTACATGGCAGACGAGTCCAAAATATCTATATACAGATAGATAGCTACCTGGCAGGGTAATTCAACATTTCCATATACAGTGTTCTAACTACATGGCAGAAGAGTCCAACATGTGTATATATACAGGATTAGCTACATGACGGATGATTCCAACATGTCCATATACTGAAAGTTAGCTACATGGCAGATGATTCCAACATGTGTATATTTAGATGGTTAGTTACAAGGGAGATGAGTACAACATGTTCCTACACACTGAGCTGGCTCCATGGCTGATGTGTCCAACAATTCATATACACAGTTCTAGCTCCATGGCAGATGAGTCCAACGTGTCCATATACTGAGAGCTCACTACAAGACCTAGTAATCCAACATGTCCATATGCAGAGTACTACATACAAGGCAATTGAGTCCAACATGTCCATATGCTGATAGTTAGCTACATGGCAGATTAGTCCAACTGTGTATATATATACAGAACTAGCTACAAGGCAGATGAGTCCAACATGTTCATACAGAGAGAGCAGGCTACATGGCAGATGAGTCCACCATGTCCATATACATAGAGCTAGTTACATGGCAGACAAGTCCAAATGTTCATATACAGAGATGTACATACATGGGAGATCAGTCCAACATATCCATGCACAGAGCGCGAGTCACGTGGCATACAAGTCCAAAATGTCCATATACAGAGAGCTAGCTACATAGCAGAGCAGTCCAACATGTCCATATACAGAATACTAGCTATGTGGCAGATGAGCCCAACATATCCACATATTGAAAGTTAGCTACATGGCAGATAAGTCCAACATGTGGATATTTAGACCGCTAGCTACAAGGCAATGAGTCCAACATGCTCATACAATGAGTACTGGTTTCACGGCTAATGAGTCCAACATATCCAGCTACTTGGCAAACAAGTTCAATATGTTCATATACAGATAGCTACCTACATGGCAGATCAGTCAAACATATGCTAGAACAGAGAGCTAGCTACATGGCAGAAGAATACAAAATGTCCATATAGAGAGAGCTACCTACATGGCAGATTAGTTCAACATTTCCATATACATCGTTCTAGCCACATGGCAGATGAGTCCAACTTGTCCATATATTCAGAGCTAGCTTCATGGCAGTGTGCTCCGACATGTCCATATACAGAGTACAAGCTACATGTCAGATGAGTCCAACCTGTCCATATACTGACAGTTAGCAACACAGCAGATGAGTCCAAAATGTGCATACTTAGAGGGCTAGCTGCAAGGCAGATGAGTACATCATGTTCATGGAGAGAGAGCTGGGTACATGGTTGATGAGTCCAACATTTCCATATACAGAGAGCTAGCCAAATGGCAGACAAGTTCAATATTTTCATATACAGAGAGCTACTTCATGGCAGAACAGTCCAATATAACCATGCACAGAGAGCTAGCTACATATCAGACAAGTCCAAACTGTCCATATAGAGAGAGCTAGCTACATGGCAGAGTAGTGCAACATTTCCATATACAGAGTTCTAGTTCCATGGAAGATGAGTCCAACGTGTGCATATACTGAGAGCTAGCTACATGACAAAGTATTCCAACATGTCCATAGACAGAATACTAGCTACATGGCAGATGAGTCCAACTTGTCCACATACTGAAAGTTAGCTACATGACAGATTAGTCCAACATGTTTATATATAGAGGACTATCTACAAGGCAAATAAGTCCAATATGTTCATACAGAGAGAGCTGGCCACTTGACTGATGAGTCCAACATGTCCATATACTGAGAGCTAGCTACATGGCAGACAAGTCAAATATGTTCATAAAAAGAGAGCTAC
>NW_006408877.1:705170-706719 GCF_000296735.1 Chrysochloris asiatica
TCCAATATGTCCATATACTGAGAGTTAGCTACAAAATGCAGATAAGTCCAACATGTGTATATATATAGGACTAGCTACAAGGCAGATGAGGCCAACATGTTCTTACAGAGAGAGATGGCTACATGGCTGATGAGTCCAACATGACCATATACAGAGAGCTAGCTACTTGGCAGAAAATTTTGTTATGTTCATATAGAAAGAGCTACCTACATGGCAGATCAGTCCAAAATATCCATGACAGAAACGTAGCTACATGGCTGAAGAATACAAAGTGTCCATATAGAGAGATCTGGCTACATGGCTGTATAGTGCAACATTTCCATATACAGAGTTCTAGCCACATGGCAGATGAATCCAACATGTCCATATATTGAGAGCTACCTTTATAGCAGTGTGCTCCAACATGTCCTCATACAGAGTACAAATTACATGGCAGATGAGTCAGACATGTCCATAATGACAGTTAGCAACACGGCAGATAAGTCCAACATGTGCATATTTAGAGGGCTAGCTACAAGGCAGATGAGTACAACATGTTCATACAGAGAGAGCTGGCTACATGGCTGATGAGTCCAACATGTTCATATACTGAGAGCTAGCTACATGGCAGACAAGTTCAATATCTTCATATACACAGAGCTACCCTCATGGCAGATCAGTCCAACATATCAGTGCACAGAGAGCTAGCTACATATCAGACGAGTCCAAATTGTCCATATAGAGAGAGCTAGCTACATGGCAGAGTAGTGCAACATTTCCATATACAGTTCTAGCTCCATGGCAGATGAGTCCAACATGTCCATATACTGAGAGCTATCTGCATGGCAGAGTAGTCCAACATGTCAATATACAGAATACTAGCTCCATGGCAGATGAGTCCAACATGTCCATATACTGAGAGTTAACTACAAAATGCAGATGAGTCCAACATTTGCATATATATAGGACTATCTACAAGGCAGAAGAAGCCAACATGTTCATACAGAGAGAGCTGGCTACGTGGCTGATGAGTCCAACACGTCCACATACAGAGAGCTAGCTACATGGCAGACAAGTTCATTATTTTCATATACAGAGAGCTAACTTCATGGCAGATTGGTCCAACATATCCAGGAACAGAGAGCTAGTTACATATCAGACGAGTCCAAAGTGTCCATATACAGGGAGCTAGCTACATGGTAGAGTAGGGCATCATTTCCATATAAAGAATTCTAGATAAATGGCAGATGAGTCAAACGTATCCATATACTGAGAGTTAGCTCCATGGCAGATGAGTCCCACATGTGTATATATAGAGGATTAGCAACAAGGAAGGTGAGTCCAACATGTTCATACAGAGAGAGCTGGCTACATGGCTGAGGAGTACAACATTTCCACATACAGAGAGCTACCAACATGGCAGATCAGTCCAACAAATCCATTCACAGAGGGAGAGCCACATGGCAGATGAGTCCAAAATGTCCATATACAGAGAACTAGCTACATGGCAGAGTAGTGCAACATTTCCATATACAGAGTTCTAGCTACATGGCAGATGAGTCCAACGTGA
>NW_006408877.1:706819-711863 GCF_000296735.1 Chrysochloris asiatica
CAACATTTCCATATACAGAGTTCTAGCTACATGGCAGATGAGTCCAACGTGACCACATACTGAGAGCTAGCTACATGGCAGAGCAGTCCAACATGCCCATATACAGAATACTAGCTACATGGCAGATGAGTCCAACATGTCCATATACTGAGATCTAGCTACATGGCAGATGAGTTCAACATGTGTATATTTAGAGGGCTAGCTACAAGCAAATGAGTACAAGTTCATACAAAGAGTACTGGATTCATGCCTGATGTGTCCAACATATCCATATAGAGAGGTAGCTACATGACAGACAAGTCTAATATGTTCATATACAGAGAGCTACCTACCTGGCAGATCAGTCCAACATATCCATGAACAGACACCTTGCTACATGGCTGAAGAATACAAAATTTCCATATATAGAGAGTTGGCTACATGGCAGTGTAGTGCAAAATTTCCATATACAGAGTTCTAGTCACATGCCAGATGAGTCCAAAATGTCCATATATTGAGAGCTAGCTTCATGGCAGTGTACTCAAACATGGCCATATACAGAGTACAAGCTACATGGCAGTTGAGTCCAACATGTCCATATCCTGACAATTAACAACATGGCAGATGAGTCCAACATGTGAATATTTAGAGGGATAGCTATAAGGCAGGTGAGTACAACATGCAAATAAAGAGAGAGTTGGCTACATGGCTGATGAGTCCAATATGTCCATATACAAAGAGCTAGCTACATGACAGACAAGTCCAGTATGTTCACATACAGAAGTCCAGTAGGTTCACATACCTACATGGCAGATCAGTCCAACATATCCATACATAGAGAACTAGCTATGTGGCAGATGAGTCCAAAATATCCTTATACAGAGAGCTAGCTACATGACAGAGTAGTGCAACATTTCCTTATACAGAGTTCTAGCTACATAGTAGATGTGTCCAACATGTCCAAATACTGAGAGCTACTTACAAGGCAGAATAGTACAACATGTGCATATACAGGGAACTAGCAACATGGAAGATGTGTACATCATGTCCATATACTGAGAGTTAGCTACATGGAAGATGAGTCCAACATGTGTATTTATATACAGGATTAGCTACAAGGCAGATGAGTCCAACATGTTCATACAGAGAGAGCTGCCTACATGGTTGATGAGTCCAACATGTCCATATACAGAGAGCTAGCTACATGGAAGACAAATCCAATATGTTCATATACAGAGAGCTACCTACATGTCAGATCAGTCCAACATATCCATGCACAGAGAGCTAGCTACATGGCAGATCAGTCCAAAATGTCCATATAAAGGGACCTAACTACACGACATAGTAGTGCAACATTTCCATATACAAAGTTCTAGCTACATGGCAGATGATTCCTAGGTGTCCATATACTGAAGGCCAGATTCATGGCAGAGTAGTCCAACAAGTGCATATACAGAATAGTCACTACATGGCTGATGAGTCCAACGTGTCCATATACTGAGAGCAAGCTACATGGGAGAGTAGTCCAACATGTCCATATGCAGAGTACAAGCTACATGGCAGATGAGTCCAACATGTGTATTTTTATAGGGCAAGCTACAAGGCAGATGAGTGCAACATGTTCTTACACAAAGAGCTGACTACAGGGCTGATGAGTCCAACATGTCCATATACTGTGAGCTACCTACATGGCAGAGAAGTCCAATATGTTCATATACAGAGAGCTAACTATGTGGCAGATCAGTCCAACATATCCATGCACAGAAAGCTAGCTACATGTCAGATGAGTCCATAATATCCATATATAGAGAGCTAGGTACATGGCAGAGTAGTGCAACATTACCATATAGAGAATTCTAGCTACATGGCAGATGAGTACAATGTGTCCATATACTGAGAGATAGCTTCATAGCAGAGTAGTCCAACATGTCCATATACAGTGTATTAGCTACATGGCAGATGACGCTAACATGTACATATACTGACAGCTACATTGCAGATGATTCCATCATGTGTATATATAGAGGATTAGCTACAAGTCAGATGAGTCCAACATGTTAATAAAGAAAGAGCTGGCTACATGGTTGATGAGGCCAACAATTCCATACACAGAGAGGTAGCTACATGGCACACAAGTCCAATATGTTAATATACAGTGAGCTAGCTACATGGCAGACGAGTTCAAAATGTCCATATACAGACAGGTAGCTACATGGCAGAGTAGTGCATCATTTCCGTATACAGAGTTCTAGCTACATGGCAGATGAGACCTACATGTCCATATACTGAGAGCTAGAGACATTAGGGTAGGCCAACATGTCTATATACAGAGTACTAGCTACATGGCAGAGGAGTCCAAGATGTTCATATATTGAATGTTAGCTACATGGCAGAGTAGTGCAACATTTCCTTATATAAAGTTCTAGCTACGTGGAAGGTGAGTCCAACATGTCCATATACAGAGTAGTAGCTACATGGCAGAATAGTCCAACATGTCCATATACTGAGAGTTAGCTACATAGCAGATAAGTCCAACATGTGTATATTTAGAGGGCTAGCTACAAGGCAGATGAGTCCAACATGTCCATACACAGAGAGTTGACTACATGGCTGATAAGTCTAACATGTACAATACTGAGAGCTTCCTACATGGAATTGTTGTGCAACATTTCCATATAGAGATTTCTTACTACATGGCAGATGAGTCCAATGTGTCCATATACTGAGTGCTGGCTACATTGCAGAATAGTCCAACATTTCCATATACAGAGAAATTGCTACATGGCAGATGACTCCAACATGTGTATATATAGAGTCCCAGCTTCATGGAAGATGAGTCCAACGGGTCCATTTACTGAGAGCTAGCTACATGGCAGATGAGTCCAACATGTGTATATTAGGAGGACTAGCACAAGGCAGATGATTCCAAGATGTTTATACAGAGAGAGCAGACTACATGACTGATGAGTTCACCACGTGTATATATAGAGGACTACGTACAAGGCACATGTATCCAAGATGTTCATACAGAGAGAGCTGGATACATGGCTGATGAGTCCAACATGTCCAGATACAAAGAGCTAGCTTTATGGCAGACAAGTCCAATATGTTCATATACAGAGAGCTACCTACATGGCAGATAGTTCCAAACCATCCATGCTCAGAACGCTAACTCCATGGCAGATGAGTACAAAATGTCCATATACAGAGAACTTGGTACATTGCAGAGTGATGCAACATTTCCATATACAGAGTCCTAGCTACATGAAAGATGAGTCCAACATGTCCACATACTGAGAGTTAGCTACATGGCAGATGAGTCCAACATGTGTATATATGGAGGACTAGGTGCAAGGCAGATGAGTCCAAGATGTTTATACAGAGAGAGCTGGCTACATGGCTGATGAGTCCAACATGTCCAGATACAAAGAGCTAGCTACATGGCCGACAAGTTCAATATGTTCATATACAGATAGCTACATACATGGTAGATCAATACAACATGTGCATGCACAGAGATCTAGCTACATGGCAGAGTATTGCAACATTTCCATATACAGAGTTCTAGCTAAATGGCAGATGAGACCATGGTGTCCATATACTGAGAGCTAGCTACATGGCAGAGCAGTCCAACATGCCCATATACAAAATACTAGCTACATGGCAGATGAGTCCAACATGTCCATATGCTGAGATTTATCTACATGGCAAATGAGACCAACATGTTTATATATAGAGGAGTAGCTACACAGCAGATGAGTCCAACATGTTCATACAGAGAGAGCGGGCTATATGGCAGATGAGTCAAACATGTGTATATATAGAGGACAAGCTACAAGGCAGATGAGTCCAACATGTTCATACAGAGAGAGCTGGCTACATGGCTGATAATTCCAACATGAACATGTACAGATAGCTACCTACATGGCAGACAAGTCCAATAGGTTCATATACAGAGAAATACCTACATAACAGATCAGTCCAACATATCCATGCACAGAGAGCTAGCTTCATGGCAGAAGAGTCCAAAATGTCCATATTTAAAGAGAGCTAGCTACATGAAAGAGTAGTGCAACATGTCCATATACTTAGAGTTAGCCACATGGCAGACAAATTCAATATGTTCATATACAGAGACCTACCTACATGAAAGATAAGGCTAACATATGCATGCACAGAGATCTAGCTACATGGCAGAGTAGTTCAACTTTTCCATATACAGTTTTGTAGCTAAAAGGCAGATGAGTCCAACATGTGTATATATAGAGGACTAGCTACAAGTTAGATGAGTTCAACATGTTCATACAGAGAGAGCTGGCTAATTGGCTGATGAGTCCCGCATATCCATATACAGTGAGCTAGCTATAAGGCAGACAAGTCCAATAAGTTAATATGTGGAGAGCTACCTACATGGCAGATCATTCCAATGTATCCACGTACAGAGAGCTAGCTACATGGAGGATGAGTCCAAAATTTCCATATACAGAGAGCTAGCTACAAGGCAGAGTAGTACAACTTTTCCATATGCAGAGTACTAGCTATATGGCAGATGCATCCAACATGTGCATAAACTGAGAGTTAGCTGCATGGCAGATGAGTCCTACATGTGTTTATATAGAGGACTAGCTATACGGCAGGTGCATCCAACATGCTCATTCTGACAGAGCTAGCTACATAGCTATTAAGTCCAAACTGTCCATATATGAAGAGCTAGCTACATGACAGATAAGTCCAATATGTTCATATATAGAGAGACCTACCTACATGTCAGACTAGTCCAAAATATCCATATACAAAGAGCTACCTACATGGCTGAGTAGTGCAACATTTCCATATACAGAGTTCTAGCTACATGCAGATGAATACAACATGTCTGTATACTGAGAGTTAGCTACATGGCAGGGTAGTTCAACATGTCCATACACATAAAACTAGCTACATGGCTGATGACCCCAACATGTCCATATACTGAGAACTAGCTACATGGCAGACAATTCCAATATGTTCATATACAGAGAGCTACCTACATGGCAGATCAGTCCAACATATCCATGCACAGAGAGAT
>NW_006408877.1:711963-714514 GCF_000296735.1 Chrysochloris asiatica
CCATGCACAGAGAGATAGCTGCATGGCAGACGAGTCCAAAATGTCCATATACAGAGAGCTAGCTAAATGAGCAGATGAGTCAAACTTGTCCATATTCTGAGAGCTAGCTACATGGCAGAGTAGTCCAACACATGCATATACAGAGTACTAGCTACGTGGCAGATTATTCCAACATGTCCATATACTAAGAGTTAGCTACATGGCTGATGACTTCAACATGTATACATAATGAGGACTAGTTACAAGGCAGAAGAGTCCAAAATGTCCATATACAGAGAGCAAGGTATATGGCAGTGTAGTGCATCATTTCCATATACAGATTTCTAGGTACATAGCAGAGTAGTCCAACATGTCCATATACAGGGTACGAGCTACATGGAAGATAAATCACTCATGTCCATATACTAAGAGGTAGCTACATGGCAGATGAGTCCAACATGTGTATATATAGAGGGAGAGCTACATGGCAGATGAGTCCATCCTGTTCATACAGAGAGAGCAGGCTACATGGCTAATGAGTCCAACATGTCCATATACTGAGAGCTAGCTACATGGCAGACAATACCAATATTTTTATATACAGAGAGCTGCCTACATGGCAGATCAGAGCAACATATCCATGTACAGAGAGCTAGCTGCATGGCAGAATTTTGCTACATTTCCATATGCAGAATTCTAGCTACATGGCAGATGAGTCCAACGTGTCCTTGTACGGAGAGCTAGATACATGGCAGAGTAGTCTAACGTGTCCATATACAAAGTACTGGCTACATGGCAGATAATTCCCACATGTCCATATACTGAGAGTTAGCTACATGGCTGATGACTCCAACATGTGTATATGTAGAGGACTAGCTACAAGGCAGATGAGTCCAAAATGTTCATACAGAGAGAGCTGGCTACATGGCGGATGATTCCAATATGTCTTTGTACAGAGAGCTACCTACATGGCAAACAAGTGCAATGTGTTCATATACAGAGAGGTACCTACATGGCAGATCAATCCAACATATCCATGCACAGAGAGCTAGCTACAAGGCAGACTACTCCAAAATGTCTATATACAGAGCGCTAGTTACAAGACAGAGTAGTGCATCATTTCCATACACAGAGTTCTAGCTACATGGCAGAGTAGTCCAACATGCCCATATATTGAGTACTAGCTACATTGCAGATGAGTCCACGATGTCCATATACTGAGAATTAGCTACATGGCAGATAAGTCCAACGTGTGTATATATATAGAACTACCTATAACGCAGATGAGTTCAACATGTTCATACAGAGAGCTGGCTACATGGCTGATGTGTCCAACATGTCCATATACAGAGAACTAGTTACATGGCAGACAAGTCCAATATGTTCATATACAGAGAGCTACCTACATGACAGATCAGTCAAACATATCCATGCATAGAGATCTGGCTACATAGCAGACGAGTCCAAAATGTCCATATACAGAGAGCTAGTTCCATGACACTGTAGAGCAACAGTTTCATATACAAAGTTCTAGCTACATGACAGATGAGTCCAACATGTCCATATACTGTGAGCTAGCTCCATTGCAGTGCAGTGCAACAGTTCCATATACAGAGATCTAGCTACATGACAGATGAGTCCAACATGTCCATATACGGAGAGCTAGCTACATGGCAGATGAGTCCAACATGTCCATATACTGAGAGTTAGTTACATGGCAGATGATTACAATATGTGTATATATTGAAGACTAGCTACAAGACAGATGCGTCCAACATGTTCATACAGAGACAGATGGCTACATAGGTGATGACTCCAATATGTTCATATACAGAAAGCTAGTTACATGGCAGACAAGTCCAATATGTTCATATACAGAGTGCTACCTACATGGCAAATAAGTCTAACATATCATTGCACATTGAGCTAGCATCATGGCAGACGAATAAAAAAATGTCCATATACAGAGAGCTACCTACATGGCTGAATAGTGCAACATTTCCATATACAGAGTTCTAGTTACATGCAGATTAGTCCAACGTGTCCATATGCTGAGAGCTACCTACATGGCAGAGTAGTTTAACATGTCCATATACAGAGTACTAGCTACATGGCTGATGAGTCCAACATGTCCATATACTGAGAACTAGCTACATGGCAGACAATTCCAATATGTTCATATACAGAGACGTCCCTACATGGCAGATCAGTCCAACATATCCATGCACAGAGAGCTAGCTGCATGGTCAATTAGTGCGACATTTCCATATACATACATCTAGCTAAATGACAGATGAGCCCAACGTGTCCATATACTGAGAGCTAGCTACATTGCAGAGCAATCCAACATGTCCATATACAGAGTACGAGCTACATGGTCAATTATTCCAACATATCCATATACTGAGAGCTAGCTAAATGGCTGATTACTCTAACATGTGTATATATAGTGGACTAGTTTCAAGGCAGATGAGTGCAACAAGTTCATACAGAGAGAGCTGGTTCCATGACTGATGATTCCAACATGTCCATGTTCAGAGAGCTACCTACATGGCAGACAAGTCCAATAAGT
>NW_006408877.1:715104-721892 GCF_000296735.1 Chrysochloris asiatica
TATAAGGCAGACAAGTCCAAGAAGTTCATATGCAGAGAGCTACCTATATGTTAGATCAGGCCAACTTATCCATGCACAGAGAGCTAGCTACATGGCAGAAAAGTCCAAAATGTCCATATACAGTGAGCTAGCTACAAGGCAGGGTTGTGTAACATTTCCATATACAGAGTACTAGCTACATGGCAGATGTGTCCAACATGTGCATATACTGAGAGTTAGCTACATGGCAGATGTGTCCAACCTGTGTATAAATAGAGGACTAGATACAAGGCAGATGCGTCCAACATGTTCATACCGACAGAGCTAACTACATGGCAGAGAAGTCCAATATGTTCATATACAGAGAGCTACATACATGGCAGATCATTCCAACATATGCATGCACAGATATCTAGCTACATGGCAGAGTAGTGCAACATTTCCATATTCATAGTTGTAGCTAAATGGAAGTTGAGTACAACGTGTCCACATACTGAAAGCTAGCTACATAGCAGAGTAGTACAACATGTCCATATACAGAATACAAGCTACATGGCAGATTATTCCAACATGTCCATATACTGAGAGTTAGTTACATGGCTGATGATACCACCATGTGTATATACAGAGAACTATCTAAAGGGAAGATGAGTCCAACATGCTCATACAGAGAGAGCTGGCTACATGGCTGATGAGTGCAACATGTGTATATATAGAGGACTAGCTACAAGGCAGATGAATCTAACATGTTCATTCACAGAGAGCTGGCTACGTGGCTGATGAGTTCAACATGTCCCTATACAGAGAACTAGCTACATGGCAGACAAGCCCAATATGTTCATATACAGAGAACGAACCATATGCCTGATGAGTCCAACATGTCCATGCACAGAGAGCTAGCTAAATCGCAGACAAGTCCAACATGTCCATATACAGAGAGATAGCTACATGGAAGAGTTGTGCAACATTTCCATATACAGAGTTCTAGCTTCATGGCAGATAAGTCCATAATGTCCATATACTGAGCGTTAGGTACATGGCAGATGAGTCCAACATATGTATATATAGAGGACTAACTTCAAGGCAGATGAGTCCAACATGTTCATACAGAGAGAGCTGGCTATAAGGCTGATGAGTCCCACATGTCCATATACAGAGAGCTAGCTACATGGCAGACAAGTCCGATAAGTTCATCTACATGGACTCATCTGAATTGTAGCTAGTAGCCTGTATATGGACATGTTGGACTACTCTGCCATGTACCTAGCTTTCTCTATATGTAGGTTTTGAACTCCTCTGCCAAGTAGCTAGCTTTCTGTGCATGGATATATTGGACGGATCTGTAAAGTAGGTAGATCTCTGTATATGAACATATTGTAGCTATCACTCTGTATATGGACATGTTGGACTCATCAGCCATGTAGACAGCTCTCCCTGTATGAACATGTTGGACTCATCTGCCTTGTAACTCTCCTCTATATATACACATGTTGGACTTATCTGCTGTGTAGCTAACTATCAGTATATGGATATTTTATACTCATCTGTCAAGTAGCTAATACTCTGTATATGGACACGTTGTACTCATATGTCATGTAGCTAGTACTCTGTATATGGACATGTTGGACTACTCTGCCAATTAGTTAGATGTCAGTGTATGGACATGCCATGTAGCTAGAACTCTGTATATGGAAATGTTGCACTAGTCTGCCATGTAGCTAGCTCTCTGTATATCAATATACTGGACTTGTCAGCCATGTAGGTAGTGTTCAGTATATGGACATGTTGGAATCATCAGCCATGTAGCCAGGTCTCTCTGTAAGAACATGTTGCACTCATCTGCCTTGTAGATTGCCCTATAAAAATACACATGTTGGACTCAACTGCCATGTACCTAGTTCTCTGTATAGGAACATTCTGGACTCGTCTACCATGTAGCAAGCTCTCTGTGCATGGAATAGTTGAACTGATCTGCCATGTAGCTAGCTCTCTGTATATGGATATGTTGGACTCATTAGACATGTAAACTGCTCTCTGTGTAAGAACATGTTGCACTCATCTGCCTTGTAGCTTGCTCTATAAAAAGACACATGTTGGACTCATCTGCCATGTATCTAACTCTCAGTGTATGGACATGTTGGACTCATCTGCGATGTATCTAGTACTCTGTACATCAACATGTTGGAATACTCTGTCATGTATCTAGCATTCAGTATATGGACACGTTGGACTCATCTGCCATGTAGCTAGAACTCTGTATATGGAAATGTTGCACTTCTCTGCCATGTACTTAGCTCTCTGTATATGGATATTTTGAACTTGTCTGACATGTAGCTAGCTCTCTGTGCATGAATATGTTGGACTGAACTGCCACATAGGTAGCTCTCTGTATATGAACATATTGGACCTGTCTGCCATGTAGCTAGCTCCTTCTATATGGACATGTTGGACTCATCAGTCATGTAGACAGCTCTCTCTGTATGAACATGTTGGACTCCTCTGCCTTGTAGCTATCCTTCTATTTATAAACATGGTGGACTCATTTGTCATGTAGCTAATTCTCAGTATATGGACATGTTGGACTCATCTACCATGTAGCTAGTACTCTGTATATGTACATGTTGGACTTCTCTGCCATGTAGCTATCTCTCAGTATATGGACACGTTGGACTTATCTGGCATATAGCTGGAACTCTTTATATGGAAATGATGCACTACTATGCAATGTAGCTAGCTCTGTGTATATGGACATCTTGGACTTGTCTGCTATTTAGCTAGCTCTCAGTATATGGACAAGTTGGACTCTTCTGCCATGTAGCTAGAACTATGTATATGGAACTGCCATGTAGCTAGAACTATGTATATGGAAATGATACACTACTCTGCCGAGTATCTAGCTCTCTCTATATGGATATTTTGGCCTCATATACCATGTAGCTAGTAGTCTGTATATGGCCATGTTGGTCTACTCTGCAATGTATCTAGTTCTCTGTATATGAAATTGCCTGCCATGAGGCTAATTCTCTGTATATGGATATGTCGGACTCATCAGCCATGTAGCCAGCTCTCTCTTTATGAACATGTTGGACTCATCTGCCATGTAGCTAGTAGTCTGTATACGAACAAGATGGACTACTCTGCCATGTAGCTAGTTCTCAGTATATGGACACGTAGAACTCATCTGCCATGTAACTGGAACTCTGTATATGGAAATGTTGCACTAATCTACCATGTAGCTAGCTTTTTATATATGGTCATTTTAGACTTGACTCTCTTGTATCTAGCTCTCTGTATATGGATATGTTGGACTCATCAGCCATGTAGACAGCTCTCTCTGTATGACCATGTTTGACTCATCTGCCTTTTAGCTAGTCCTCTATATATACACATGTTGGACTCATCTTCATTTTGTAGCTAGCTCTCAGTATATGAACACGATGGACTCATTTGCCATGTAGCTAGAAATCACTATATGTAAATGTTGTACTTACCTTGCCATGTAGCTAGCTCTCTATATATGGACATTGTGGACTCGTATGCATGTAGCTAGTTATCTGTGCATGGATATGTTGGACTGATCTGCCATGTAGGTAGCTCTTTGTATATGAACATATTGGACGTGTAGCTAGCTCTCAGAATATGGACATTTTATATTAATTTGTCATGTAGCTAGTACTCTGTATATGGACACTTTGGACTCATCTGCCATGTAGCTAGAACTCTGTATACGGAATTGTTGCACTAATCTGCCATGTAGCTAGCTGTCTGAATATAGACATTTTGGCCTCGTCTGACTTGTAGCTAGCTCTCTGTGAATAGATATGTTGGACTGATCTGCCATGTAGGTAGCTTTCACTATCTGGACATGTTGGAATCATAAGCCATGTAGCCAGCTCTCTCTGTAAGAACATGTTGCACTCATCTGCTGGTAGCTTGCCCTATAAAAATACACATGTTGGACTCATCTTCCATGTACCTAGCTCTATGTATATGGACATTCTGGACTCGACTGCCATGTAGCTAACTCTCTGTGCATGGATTTCTTGCACTTATCTGCCATGTGGGTAGCACTCTGTATATGAACATATTATACTTGTCTGCCATATAGCTAACTCTCTGTATATGGACATGTTGGACTCATCAGCCATGTAGCAAGCTCTCTTTGTAAGAACATGTTGGACTCAACTGCCTTGTAGCTAGTCCTCTCTATATAAACACATTGGACTCATCTCCCGTGAAGCTAACTCTCAGTATATGGACATGTTGAGCTCATAAGCCATGTAGCCAGCTCTCTCTGTATAAGCATGTTGAACTCATCTGCCATGTACCTAACTCTCAGTATATGGACATGTTGGACTCATCTGCCTTATAGCTAGTATTCTGTATATGGACATGTTGGACTACTCTGCCATGTAGCTAGCTCTCAGTATATGGACATTTTGGACTCGTCTTCGATGGAGCTAGCTCTCTGTGCATGGATATGTTGGACTGATCTGCCATGAAGGTATCTCTCTGTATAGGAACATATTGGACTTGCCTGACATGTAGGTAGCGCTCTGTATATGGACATGTTGGACTCATCCGCCATGTAGCCAGCTCTCTCTTTTTGGATATGTTGGACTCATCTACCTTGTAGGTAGTCCTCTACATATACATATGTTGGACTCAACTGCCAAGGAGCTAACTCCCAGTACATGGACATGTTTGACACAACTACCATGTAGCTATTACTCTGTATATGGAAATGTTGGACTACTCTGCCATGTAGCTAGCTGTTAGTATATAGACATGTTGGACTCATCTGCTATGTAGCTATAAAATGTATGTGGAAATGATGCACTACTCTGCCATGAAGCTAGCTCTCTATATATGGATATTTTGGACTTGTGTGCCATGTAGCTAGTATTCTGTATATGGACATGTTGGACTACTCTCCCATGTAGCTAGTTCTCTGTATAAAGAATTGCCTTCCATGAGGTTAGTTCTCTGTATATGGACATGTTGGACTCATCAGCAATGCTGCCTTCTCTCTCTGTATAAACATGTTGGACTCATCTGCCCTTTAGCTAGTACTCTGTATATGGACAAGTTGGACTCCTCTGCCATGTAGCTACAATTCTGTATAAGAAAATGTTGCACTACTCTGCCATGTAGCTAAATCTCTGTATATGGACATGTTGGACTCATCAGCCATGTAGCCAACTCTCTCTGTATGAACATGTTGGACTCCTCTGCCTTGTTGCTAGTCCTCTATATATACGCATGTTAAACTCATCTGCCATATAGCTAACTCTCAGTATATGGACAAGTTGGACACCTCTGCCATTTAGCTAATAATCTGCTTATGGACATATTGGACTTCTCTGACATGTAGCTAGCTCTCAGTATATGGACACGTTGGACTCCTCTGCCATGTAGCTACAACTCTGTATAAGGAAATGTTGCACTACTCTGCCATGTAGCTAACTCTCTGAAAATAGATATTTTGGTTTCGTCTACAACGTAGCTAACTCTCTGTACATGGATATGTTGGACTGATCTGCCATGTAGGTATCTCACTTTACATGAACATATTGGATTTCGCTGCCATGTGGCTACCTCTCAGAATATGGATATGTTGGATTCATCAGCCATGTAGCCAGCTCTCTGTGTATGAACATGTTGGACTCATCTGCCTTTTATCGAGACCTCTAAACGTACACATGGTGGATTCATCTGCCATGTAGCTAACTCTCAGTATATTTACATGTTGGACTCATCTACCATGTAGCTAGTACTCTGTATATTGACATGTTGGACTCCTCTGCCATGCACCTAGCTCTCAGTATATGGACATGTTGGACTCATCTGCCATGTAGCTAGAACTATGTATATGGAACTGTTGGACTACTCTGCCATGTAGTTAGCTCTCTGTATATGGATTTTTTTTACTTGTCTGCCATGTAGGTACTCTCTGTGCATGGATATGTTGGACTGATCTGTCATGTAGGTAGCTATCTGTATATGAACATATTGGACTTGTCTGCCATGTATCTAGCTCTCAATATATGGACATGTTGGACTCGTCAGCCATGTAGCCAGCTCTCTGTGTATGAATATGTTTGACTCATCTGCCTTGTAGCTAGACCTCTAAATATAGACATATTGGACTCATCTGCATTGTAGCTAACTCTCAGTATATAGATATGTTGGACTCATATAACATGTAGGTAATTCTCTGTATATGGACATGTTGGACTACTCTGCCATGTAGCTAGATCTCAGTATATGGACACAGTCATGTAGCCAGCTCTCTGTATATGAATATGTTGGACTCATCTGCCTTGTAGATAACCCTCTAAATATACACATGTTGGACTCATCAGCCATGTAGGTAACTCTCAGTATATGGACGTGTTGGACTCATCTGCAATATAGCTAGCTCTCAGTATATGAACACGTTGGACTTATCTGCAATGTAGCTAGAATACTGTGTATACATATGTTGCAATACTCTGCCATGTAGGTAGCTCTCTGTATATGGACATTTTGGACTTGTCTTCCATGGAGGTACTCTCTGTGCATGGATATGTTGGACTGATCTGTCATGTAGGTAGTTCTCTGTATATGAACATATTGGAATTTTCTGCTATGTAGCTAGGTCTCAGTATATGATCATATTGTACTCATCAGCCATCAAACTAGCTCTCTCTGTATGAAAATGCTGGACTCATCTGCCTTGTAGCTAGTCCTTTATATAAACACATGTTGGACTCGTCTGCCACGTAGCTAGCGCTAAGTATATGGACATGTTGGACTCATCTGCCATG
>NW_006408877.1:722337-724305 GCF_000296735.1 Chrysochloris asiatica
GCATCAATTCTTCTACGATCCTCCTTATTCACTGTCCAGCTTTCACATCCATATGAGGCTATTGAAAACACCATGTAGATAGCTCTCTCTATATGAACATATTTGATTTGTCTGCCTTGTAGCTAGCTTTCAGTATATGGGCATGTTGTGCTGATCAGCCATGTAACCAGCTGTCTTTATATGAACACGTTGGACTCATCTGCCTTGCAGCTAGTCCTCTATATATACACATGTTAGACTTATCTGCCATGTAGTTAACTCTCAGTATATGGACATGTTGGACTCCTCTGTCATGAAGCTAGTACTCTGCATATGGACATTTTGGACTACTCTGCCATGTAGCTAGAACTCTGTATAAGGAAATGTAGGTCTACTCTGCCATTTAGCTAGCTCTCAGTATATGGACATGTTGGACTCATCTGCCATGTAGTTTGTACTCTGTATATAGACATGTTGGAATCCTCTACCATGTAGCTAGTACTCTGTATATGGACATGTTGGACTGATCTGCCATGTAGGTAGCTCTCTGTGTATGGACTTTTTGGACTCATCTGACATGTTGCTAAATGGCTGTATATTGAAATGTTGCATTACTCTGCCATGTAGCTAGCTCTCCGTATATGAACACGTTGGACTCATCTGCCATGTAGCTAGAACTTTGTAGATGGAAATGTTGCACTTACTCTGCCATGTACATATTTCTGTGTTATGTACTTTTTGGACTCGTCTGCCATGTAGCTAGCTCTCTGAGCATGGATAGGTTGGACTGATCTGCCATGTAGGTAGGTCTCTGTATGTGAAAATATTGGCCTTGTCTGCCATGTAGCTAATTCTCTCATATATGAACATGATGGACTTATCTGCCTTGTAGCTAGACTTCTAAATATACACATGTACTCATTTGCCATGTAGTTAACTCTCAGTATATAGACATGTTGGGCTCATCTGGCATGTAGCAAGTACCTTGTATATGGACATGTTGGACTACTCTGCCATGTAGCCAGATCTCAGTATATGGACACAATGGGCTCCTCTACCATGTAGATAAAACTCTGTCTTTGGAAAGGTTGCATTACTCTGCCATGTAGCTAGCACTCTGTAAATAGATATTTTGGATTTGTCTGCAGTGTAGCTAGTTCTCCGTGCATGAATATGTTGGACTGATCTGCTATGTAGGTAGCTGTCTGTAAAAGAACATACTGGTATTGTCTGCCATGTATCTAGCTCTATGTTTATGGACATGTTGGACTCATCAGCCATGTAGCCAGCTCTCTCTGTATGAACATGTTGGACTCATCTGCCTTTTAGCTAGTCCTTTTTATATACACATGTTAGACTCATCTGTCATGTAACTAATTCTCAGTATATGAACATGTTGGACTCCTCTGCCATGTAGCTAAGTCTCAGTATATGGACATGTTGGATTCACCTGACATGAAGCTAATACTCTGCATATGGACATGTTGGACTACTCTAGCATATAGCTAGCTCTCAGTATATGGACACGTTGAACTCCTCTACCATGTAGCTATAACTCTGTATATGAAAATGTTGGACTACTCTGACATGTTGCTAGCTCTCAGTATATGGACATGTTGAACTCATCTGCCATGTAGCTTGTACTCTGTATATGGACATGTTGGACTCTTCTGCCATGTAGTACTCTGTAGATGGATATATTGGACTGATATGCCACGTCGGTAGCTCTCTGTATATGGACTTTTCAGACTCGTTTGACATGTATCTAGCTCTCTGTGCATGGATATGTTGGATTGATCTGCCATGTAGGTAGCTCTCTGTTTATGAGCATATTGGACTTGTCAGCCATGTAGCTAGCTCACAGTATATGAACATGTTGGACTCATCTGCCATGTAGCTAGACCACTGTATATGGAAATTTTGTCCTACTCTGCCATGTAGCTAGATCTCTGTATATGGACATTTTGGACTCGTCTGCCACATAGCTAA
>NW_006408877.1:724687-744189 GCF_000296735.1 Chrysochloris asiatica
TGCCATGTAGCTAGCTCGCAGTATATGGACATGTTGGACTCCTCTGCCATGTATGTAGAACTCTGTATGTGGAAATGTTGCACTACTCTCCCATGTAGCTAGCTCTCTGTAAATAGTCATTTTGAATTCATGTGTCATGTAGGTAGCTCTCTGTGTATGAAAATGTTGGACTCATTTGTCTTTTAGTTAGCCCTCTTAATATACACATGTTAGACTCATCTGCCATGTAGCTAACACTCAGTATATGGACATGTTGTACTCATCTGCCACGTAGCCAATGATCTATATATGGACATGTTGTACTAGACTGCTATGTAGTTAGCTCTCAGTATGAGGACACGTTGGACTCCTCTGACATGTAGCTACAACTCTGTATTTGTAAATGTTACACTACTCTGCCATGTAGCTAGCTCTCTGTATATAGACATTTGGACTCATCTGCCATGTAGCTAGCTCTCTATAAATAGTCATTTTGAATTCATGTGCCATGTCGGTAGCTCTCTGTACATGGATATGTTGGACTGATCTGCCATGTAGGTAACTCTCTGTATATGAACATATTGGACTTCTCTGCCATGTAGCTATCTGTCAGTATATGGACATGTTCGACTCATCTGGCTTGTAGCTAGTCCTCTATATATACACTTGTTGGACTCATCTGCCATGTAGGTAATTCTCAGTATATGGACATGTTGAACTACTGTGCCATGTAGCTAGCTCTCAGTATATGGACACATTGCAATCTTCTGCCATGTAACTAGGAATCTGATAAGGAAATATTGGACTATTCTGCCATGTAGATATCTCTAAGTATGTAGACATGTTGTACTCATCTGCCAGTAGCTTGTACACTATATATGGACACGTTGGACTTGTCTGCTATGTAGCTCGTACTTTTTATATGGATATGTTGGACTGATCTGCCATTTAGGTAGCTCTCTGTATATGAACATATTGGACTTGTCTACCATGTAGCTAGCTCTCAGTAAATGTACATGTTGGATTCATCAGCCATGTAGCCAGCTCTCTCTGTATGAACATGTTGGACATATCTGCCTTTTAGATAGTTCTCTATATATACTCATGTTAGACTCATCTGTCCTGTAGCTAACTCTCAGTATATGGACATGTTGGACGCCTCTGCCATGTAGCTAACTCCCAGTATATGGACATGTTGGACTTACCTGCCATGAAGCTCGTACTCTGCATATGGACATGTTGGAGTAATCTGCCATGTAGGTAGCTCTCAGTATATGGACACGTTGGATTCCTCTGCCATGAAGCTAGAACTCTGTATAAGGAAATGTTGGATTACTCTGACATGTAGCTAGCGCTCAGTATATGGGCATGTTGGACTTGTATGCCATGTATCTTGTGTTCTGTATATGGACATGTTGGAATTGTCTGCCATGTAGCTAGTACTCTGTATATGGACATGTTGGACTGATCTGCCATGTAGGTAGCTCTCTGTATATGGAAATTTTGGACTCATCTGACATGTTGCTAGTTCTCTGTGCATGGATATGTTGGACTGATATGTCATGTAGGTAGGTCTCTCTATGTGAACATATTCGACTTGTCTGCCATGTAACTAATTGTCTTATATGGACATGTTGGACTCATCAGCCATGTAGCCAGTTCCCTCTGTATGAACATGTTGTACTCATCAGCCATGTAGTCAGCTCCCTCTGTATGAAAATGCTGGAATCATCTGTCTTGTAGCTAGCCCTCTATATATACACATGTTGGAAACTTCTGCAATGTAGCAAACTCTCAGTATATGGACATGTTGGACTCATCTGCCATGAAGCTAGTACCCTGTATATGGACATGTTGGATTACTCTGCCATGTAGCTAGCTCTCAGTATATGGAAATGTTAGATGCATCTGCCATGTAGCTAGTACTCTGCATATGGACATATTGGACTACTCTGCCATCTAACTAGCTTGAAATATATGGACACATTGGATCCTCTGCCATGTAGCTAGAACTCTGTATAAGGAAATGTTGCACTACTCTGACTTGTAGGTTGTTGTTGTTGTGTTGTTAAGTGCCGTCGAGTCGGTTCCGACCCATAGCGACCCTGTACAGGGTTTCCGAGGATGTAAATCTTTAAGGGAGTAGAAAGCCTCATCTTTCTACCGCAGAGCAGCTGGTAGTTTTGAACCACTGACCTTAAGGTTCGCAGCCCGATTTGTAACCACTATGCTACCAGTAGCTCTCTGTAAAAAGACATTTTGAATTTGTGTGCTATATAGCTAGCTCTTTATACATGGATATATTGGACTGATCTGCCATGTAGGTAGCTCTCAGTATATGGACCCATTGGAGTCCTCTGACATGTAACTAGAACTCTGTATAAGGAAATGTTGCACTACTCTGACATGTAGCTATCTCTCTATAAATAGACATTTTGGATTCATGTACCATGTAGCTAGCTCTCTGTACATGGATATGTTGGACTGGTCTGCCATGTAGCTAGCTCTCTGTATATGAAAATATTGGATTGTCTGCCATGTAGCTAGCTCTCAGCATATGGACATGTTGGACTTATCTCCCATGTAGCAAATGCTCTGTATATGGACATGTTGTTCTACTCTGCCGTGTAGCTATCTCTAAGTATGTAGACATGTTGGACTCCTCTGCCATGTAGCTATCTCTATGTATGTGGACATGTTGGACTCCTCTGCCATGTAGCTAGAACTCTGTATGAGGAAAGGTTGCACTACTCTGCCGTGTAGCTAGCTTTCTGTATATAGATATTTTGGACTCGTTTGTCTTGTTGCTAGTTCTCTGTGCATGGATATGTTGGACTTATCTAACATGTAGGTAGCTCTCTGTATATTAACATATTGGACTTGTCTGTCATGTAGCTAACTCTCAGTATATGGACATGTTGGACTCATCAGCCATGTAGCCAGCTCTCTGTGTATGAATACGTTGGACTCATCTGCCTTGTAGCTAGTCCTTTAAATACACACAGCTTGGACTCATCTGCCATGTAGCTAACTCTCATTATATAGGTATGTTGGACTCATCTGCCATGGAGCTAGTACCCTGTACATGAACATGTTGGACTCATTTGGCATTTAGCTAGCTCTCAGTGTATGAACATGTTGGACTCATCAACCATGTAGCCAGCTCTCTCTGTATGAACATGTTGGACTCATCTGCCTTGTAGCTAGTACTCTCTATATATGCATGTTCGACTCATCTGCCATGAAGGTAACTCTCAATATATAGACATGTTGGACTACTCTGCCATGTAGCTAGCTCTCAGTATATAGACACGATAGGCTCATCTGCCTTGTAGCTAGCTCTCTGTACATAGAAATGTTGGACTGATCTGCGATGTAGGTAGCTCTCTGTATATGAACATGTTGGACCTTTCTACCATGTAGCTAGTTCTCAGTAAATGTACATTTTGGACTCATCAGCCATGTAGACAGCTCTGTATGTATGAACATGTGGGTCTCATCTGTCTTTTAGCTAGTCCTCTATATATACACATGTTACACTCATCTGACATGTAGCTAAATCTCAATATATGGACATGTTGGACTCCTCTGAAATGTAACTAACTCTCATTATATAGACATGTTGGACTCCTCTGCCATGAAGCTAGTACTCTGCATAAGGACATGTTCTACTACTCTGCCATGTAGCTAGCTCTCTGCATGTGGACACATTGGACTCCTCTGCCATATAGCTAGAACTCTGTATGTGGAAATGTGGCACTACTCTGCCATGTAGCTAGCACTCTGTGTATAGACATTTGTACTTACCTGCCATGTAGCTATTTCTCTTTGCACGGATATGTTGGGCTGATTTCCCATGTAGGTAGCTGTCTGTATATGAACATATTGGACTTGTCTGCCATGTAGCTAGCTCTCTGTATATGAACATGTTAGACTCATCAGCCATGTACCCAGCTCTTTCTGTATGAAAATGCTGGAATCATATGTCTTGTAGCTGGCCCTCTAAATATACACATGTTGGACTCATCTACCATGTAGCTAACTCTCAGTATATGGACATGTTGGACTCATCAGCCATGTAGCTAGAGCTCTGTATATGGAAAATTTCCACTACTCTGCCATGTAGCTAGCTCTCGGTATATGGACATATTAGACGCATCTGCATTGTTGATACTCTGATGATATGGACATGTTGGACTACTCTGCCATGTAGCTAGCTCTCAGTATATGGACACATTTCAATCCTCAGCCATGTAGCTAGAACTCTGTATAAGAAAATTTTGCACTACTCTGCCATGTAGCTAGCTCTCTGTAAATAGACATTTTGGATTTGTGTGCATGTAGCTAGCTCTCTGTACATGGATATGTAGGACTGATCTGCCATGTAGGTAGCTCTCAGTATATAGACACATTGGAGTCCTCTGACATGTAGCTAGAACTCTGTATAAGGAAATGTTGCACTACTCTGACATGTAGCTAGCTGTTTGTAAATAGACATTTTGGATCCGAGTGCCACGTAGCTAGCTCTCTATACATGGATATGTTGGACTGATCTGCCATGTAGATAGCTCTCTGTATATGGACATGTTGGACTAATCATACCTGTAGCCAGCTTTATCTGTATGAACATGTTGGACCCATCTGCTTGTAGCTAGCCCTCTAAATATACACATGTTGTACTGATCTGACATGTCGCTAACTCTCAGTATATGGACATGTTGGACTCCTCTGCCATGAAGCTATTACTATGTATATGAACATGTTGGACTACTCTGCCATGTAGCTAGCTCTCTATATAAGGACATTTTTGACTTTTCTGCAATGTAGCTAGTTCTCTGTGCATGGATATGTAGGACTGATCTGTCATGTAGGTAGCTCTCTGTAAATGAACATATTGGACTTGTCTGCCATGTAGCTAGCTCTCTGTATATGGACATATTGGACTCATCTGCCAGAAAGCTAGTACTCTGCATAAGGACATGTTGTACTACTCTGCCACATAGTTAGCTCTCTGTTTGTGGACACATTGGACTGCTCTCCCACACAGTTAGAACTCTGTATGTGGAAATGTTGCACTCCTCTGACATGTAGCTAGTGCTCTGTATATAGACTTTTGGACTCTTCTGCCAGGTAGCTTGATCTCTGTGCATGGGTATGTTGGACTGATCTTCCATGTAGGTAGCTCTCTGTATATGAAAATATTGGATTGTCTGCCATGTAGCTAATTCTCAGTATATGGACATGATGGACTCATCAGCCATGTAGCCAGCTCTCTGAGTATGAATATGTTGGACTCACCTGCCTTGTAGCTAGCCCTCTAAATATACACATGTGGGACTCATCTGCCGTGTATCTAACTCTCAGTGTATGGATATGTTGGACACATCTTCCATGTAGCTAGTACTCTGTATATGGCCATGTTGGACTCAGCTGCCATGTAGCTAGTTCTCAGTATATGGACACGTTGAACTCATCTGCCATCTAGGTAGAACTCTGTATATGTAAATGTTGCAATACTCTGCCAAGTAGCTAGCTCTCTGTATATGGACATTTTGGACTCTTCTGACATGTAGCCAGCTCTCTCTGTATGAACTTGTTGGACTCATGGACTCACCTGCCTTGTAGTTAGTCCTCTCTATGTACACATGTTAGACTCATCGCCCATGTTGCTAACTCTCAGTATATGGACATGTTGGAATATTCTGCCATGTAACTAGCTTTCAGTATATGGACACGTTGGACTCATCTGACCGGTAGCTACCTCTCTGTACATGGATATGTTGGACTGATCTGCCATGTTTGTAGCTCTCTGTATATGAATATATTGGACTTGTCTACCATGTAGCTAGCTCTCAGTATATGTACATGTTGGACTCATCAGCCATGTAGTCCTCTCTCTGTATATGAACATGTTGGACTCATCTGCCTTTTAACTTGTCCTCTATATATACATATCCTGTATTTTCCAAGTTCTAAATTATGAATGTAATAGTTAAAGTTTTGTGTCAACTTGACTGGGCCAGGATTCTCAGTGCTTTGACAGTTGAAATGTAGCTATCCCTTATGATGTGATAAACCAATAAAATGATTAAGGGTAGGATTTCTACCATTCTGATCCAATTTATGGGGATTTCCCAACGGTGTGGCATGAAACATGAAATAAAAGGAAAGAAACTTGAGCAGAGAAAGAGGGACCTATTACAACCAAGATAGAAGAGTCAAGAACAGACTGTCTTTGGACCTGATGTCCCTGAACTGTGAAGCCCCTAGATCCAGAATGAAGTTAAAACACATGGAGAACTCTGAATGTTGGGTCTACAGATGCTGAAAAGAAACTGTAGACTCATCTATCATGTAGCTAACTTTAAGTATATGGACATGTTGGACTCATCTGACTTGTAGCTAACTCTCTGTACATGGATATGTTGGACTGATCTGCCATGTAGGTAGATCTCTGTATATGAATATATTGGATTGTCTGCCATGTAGCTAGCTCTCAGCATATGGACATGTTGGACTCATCAGCCATGTAGCCAGCTCTCTGTGTGAACTTGTTGGACTCACCAGCCTTGTAGCTAGTCCTCTTTATATACACATGTTAGACTCATCGCCCATGTTTCTAACTCTCAGTATATGGACATGTTGGAATACTCTGCCATGTAGCTAGCTCTCAGTATATGGACACATTGGAATCATCTGACTTGTAGCTAACTCTGTGTACATGGATCTGTTGGACTGATTTGCCATGTAGGTAGCTGTCTGTATATGAACATATTGGACTTGTCTTCCATGTAGCTAGCTCTCTGTATATGGACATGTTGACTCATCAGACATGTAGCCAGCTCTCTGTGTATTAACATGCTGCACTCGTCTGCCTTGTAGCTAGACCTCGAAATATACACATGTTGGACTCATCTGCCATGTAGCTACTACTCTGTATATGGGCATGTTGGATTACTCTGCCATGTAGCTTCCTCTCAGTATATGGACACGTTGGACTCATCTGCCATGTAGCTAGAACTATGTATATGGAAATGTTACACTACTCTACCATGTAGCTAGCTCTCTGTATATGGGCATTTTGGATTTGTCTGCCATGTGACTAGCATTCTGTACATGGATATGTTGGACTGATCTGCCATGTTGCTAACTCTCAGTATATGGACATGTTGAACTCATCTGCCATGTAGCTCGTGATCTGTATATGGATATGTTAAACTGCTCAGCCATGTAGCTGTCTCTCAGTATATGCACATGATGGACTCATCTGCCGTGTAGCTAGAACTCTGTATATGAAAATGTTGTACTACTCTTCCATGAGGCTATCTCTCTGTATACGGACATTTTGAACTTGTCTGCCATGTTGGTAGCCTTTTGTATATGAACATATTGGATTTTTCTTCCATGTAGCTAGCTCTCTGTATGTGGGCATGTTGGACTCATCAGCCCTGTAGCCAGCTCTCTGTATGAACATTTTGGACTCATCTGCCTTGTAGCAAGTCCTCTCTATATATACATGTGGGACTGATCTGCATTTTGTAGCTAACTTTCAGTATATGGACATGTTGAACTCATCTGCCATGTAATTAGTACTCTGTGAAGGACATGTTTAACTACTTTGCTCTCAGTTTATGGACACGTTGGGCTCATCTGCCATGTAGCTTGAATTCTGTATATGGAAATGTTGCTCTACTCTGCCATGTATCTAGTTCTCTATATATGGACACTTTGGACTCATCTGCTAAGTGGTTAGCTCTCTATGCATCAGTATGTTAGACTGATCTGCCATGTAGGTAGGACTCTGTATAGGTACAGATTGGACTCGTCTTCCATGAAGCTAGCTCTCTGTATATGGACATGTTGACTTATCAGACATGTAGCCAGCTCTCTGAGTATGAACATGTTGCACTCATCTGCCTTGTAGCTAGACCTCTAAATATACACATGTTGGACTCATCTGCCTTGTAGCTAATACTCTGTATATAGACATGTTCGACTACTCTGCCATGTAGCTTCCTCTCAGTATATGGACACGTTGGACTCATCTACCATGTAGCTAGAACTACGTATATGGAAATGTTGCACTACTATGCCATGTAACTAGCTCTCTTTTTACGGACATTTTGGATTTGTCTGCCATGTGACTAGCTCTCTGTGCATGCATATGTTGGACTGATCTGCCATGTTGCTAACTCTCAGTATATGGACATGTTGGACTCATCTGCCATGTAGTTAGTAATCTGTATATGGCCATGTTGAACTCCTCGGCCATGTAGCTGTCTCTAAGTATATGCACACGTTCGACTCATCTGCCATGTAGGTAGAACTCTATATATGAAAATGTTGCACTACTCTGCCACGTACCTAGCCCTCTGTATATGAACATTTTGGACTCATCTGCCATGTAGTTAGCTTTCTTTGCATGGATAGGTTGAAGTGATCTGCCATGTAGTTAGCTCTCTGCATATGAACATATTAGACTTGACTGCAATGTAGCTAGCGTTCAGTAAATGGACATGTTGGACTCATCAACCATGTAGCCAGCTCTCTGTGTATGATCATGTTGGACTCATTTGCCTTGAAGCCAGCTCTCTAAATATACATATGTTTTAATCATCTACCATGTTGCTAACTCTTAGAATACGGACATGTTGTATTCAAGTGCCATGTAGCTAGCACTCTATGTATGGACATATTAGGCTACTCTGCCATGAAGCTAGCTCTCAGTGTATGGACACTTTGGACTCATCTGCTATGTAGCTAGGACTCAGTATATGGAAATTTGCACTACTCTGCCATGTAGCTAGCTCTCTGTATATGGATATTTTGGATGCATCTGCCATGTTACTAGCTCTCTGTGCATGGATATGTTGGACTGATCTGCCATGTACGTAGTTCTCCATATATGAACACATTGGATTTTCTGCCATTTAGCAAGCTCTCTGTATATGGACATGTTGCACTCATCAGGCATGTAGCCAGCTCTCTCTGTATGAACATGTTGGACTCATCTGCCTTGTAGCTAGTCCTCTATATATACACATGTTGGGCTCATCTTCCATGTAGCTACTACTCTGTATATGAGCATGTTGGACTCCTCTGCCATGTAGCTTGCTCTCAGTATAAGGACACTTTTGAAGTCATCTTCCATATACCTAGAACTTTGTGTATGGAAATGTTGCAAAACTCTGCCATGCAGCTAGCTCACTGTATATGGATATTTGGGATTCGGCTGCCATGAAGCAAGCTTAGTGTGCATGGATATGTTGGACTGATCTGCCATGTAGCTAGCTCTCAGTATATGGACATGTTGAACTCATCTGCCATGTAGCTAGAACCCTGTATATGGAAATGTTGCAACACTCTGCAAAGTAGCTAGCGCACTGTAGGCGGACATTTTGGATTCAGCTGCCATGAAGCAAGCTCAGTATTCATGTATAGTTTGGACTGATCTGCCATGTAGGTATCTCTCTGTATATGAACATATTTGACTTGTCTGTCATGTAGCTGGATCTCAGTATATGAATATGTTGTACTCATCAGCCATGTAGCCAGCTCTGTATATATGAACATGTTGGACTAATCTGCCTTGTAGCTAGCACGCTAAATATACACATGTTGGACCTGTCTGCCATGTCACTAACTTTCAGTATATTGACAAGTTGGACTCATCTGCCATGTTGCTAGAATTCCATATATTGAAATGTTGTACTACTCTGCCATGTACGTAGCTCTCTGTATAAGGACATTTTGGACTCTTCTGCCATGTAGGTAGCTCTCTGTGCATGGATATGTTAGACTGATCTGCCATGTATGTAGATCTCTGTATATGCACATATTGGACTTGTCTGCCAAGTACATAGCTCTCAGTGTATGGACATGTGATACTCATTAACTATGTAGCCAGCTCTCTGTGTATGAATATATTGGACTCATCTACCTTGTTGCTAGTCCTCAAAATATACACATGTTGGACTCCTTGCCAAGTTGCTAACTCTCAGTATATGGACATTTTGGACTCATCTGCCATGTAGCTAGTTCTCTGTGCATAGATATGTTGGACTGATCTGCCATGTTGGTAGCTCTCTATATATGAATATATTGGACTTGTCTGCCAAGTAGATAGTGCTCTGCATATGGGCATGTTGGACTCATCAGCCATATAGCTAGTGCTCAGTATATGCACACGTTGGACTCATCTACCATGTAGCTTGGACTCTGTATATGGAAATGTTGCACTACTCTGCCATACAGCTAGCTCTCTGTTGATGGACATGTTGGACTCATCAGCCATGAAGCCAGCTCTCTGAGAGTGAACATGATGGACTCATCCGCCTTTTAGCTAGACCTCTAAATATACACATTTTGCACTCATCTGCCATGTAGCTAAATACAGTATATGGACATGTTGGACTCATCTGCCATGGAGCTAGTAATCTGCATATGGACATGTTGGAATACTCTACCATGTAGCTAACTCTAAGTATATGGACATGTTGGACTCATCTGTGATGTAGCTAGAACTCTTTATGTGAAAATGTTGCTCTACTCTGACATATAGCTAACTCACTCTTTATGAACATGTTGGACTCATCTGCCTTGTAGCTAGTCCTCTAAATATACACATGTTGGACTCATCTGCCAAGTTGCTAACTCTCAGGATATGGACATGTTGGACTCATCTGCCATGTAGCTAGTACTCTGTATATGGACATGTTTGACTACTCTGGCATGTAGCTTGCTCTCAGTATATGGATATGTTGGACTCATCTGCCATTTAGCTAGAATTCTGTATATGGATATGATGCACTATTCTGCCATTTAGCTAGCTCTCTGTATGTGGACATTTTGGACTCATCTGCCATGTAGCTAGCTCTCTGTGCATGGCTATGATGGACTGATCTGCCATGTAGGTTGTTCTCCATAGGAACATACTGGACTTTTCTGGCTTGTAGGTAGCTCTCTGTAGATGGGCCTGTTGGACTAATTAGCCATGTAGTCAGCTGTCTCTGTATGAACATGGTGGACTAATCTGCCTTGTAGCAAGTCCTCTATATATACACATGTTGGACTTATATGCATTTAGTAGGTAACTCTCAGTATATGGACATGTTGGCCCCATCAGCCATGATGCCAGCTCTCTTTGTGTGAACAAGATAGACTCATGTGCCTTGTAGCTAGCCCTTTCTATATACACATTTAGGACTCATCTGCCATGTAGCTAGCTCTCAGTATATAGACACATTGGACTCATTTTCCTTGTAGCTAGAACTCTCTATATGGAAATTTTGCACTACTCTGCCATGTAGTTAGCTCTCTGTATATGCACAGTTAGACTGCTTTGTAGCTAGCTTTCTGTGCATGGATATGTTGGACTGATCTGCCATGTATGTAGCTCTCTGTATATGAAAATATTGGACTTGGATGGCATGTAGCTAGGTATCAGTATATGGACACGTTGGACTCATCAGGCATGTATCCAGTTCTCTCTGTATGAACATGTTGGACTCCTCTGCCTTGTAGCTAGCCAGCTAAATATACACCTGTTGGACTCATCTGCCATGTAGTTAACTCTCAGTATATGGACATGTTGGCCTCATCAACCATGATGCCAGCTCTCTGTATGTGAACATGATGGACTCATGTGCCTTGTAACTAGCCCTCTCTATATACACATTTAGGGCTCATCTGCCATGTAACTAGCTCTCAGTATATGGACATGTTAGAATACTTTGCCATGTATCTGGTTCTCAGTATATGGACACATTGGATTCATCTGCCATGTTGCTAGAACTCTATGGAAATGTTTCTCTACACTGCCATGTAGGTAGCTCACTGTATATGGACATTTTGGACTAGTCTGTCATGTAGCTAGCCCTCTGTGCATGGATATGTTGGACTGATCTGCCATGTAGTTAGCTCTCTGTATAAGAACATATTGGGCTTGTCTGCCATGTAGCTAGCTCTCTGTTTATGAACATTTTGACTCAACAGCCATGTATCCATCTCTCTCTGTATGATCAATTTTCCCTGTTCTGCCTTGTAGCTAGTCCTCTAAATATACACATGTTCGACTCATCTGTCATGTATCTAACTCTCAGGATATGGACATGTTGAACTCATCCCCCAAGTAGCTAGTACTCTGTATATGGACATGTTGGAATACTATGACATTGAGCTAGCTCTCAGTATATGGACACTTTGGACTCATCTGCCATGTAGCCAGCTCTCTGTGTATGAATATATTGGACTTGTCTGCCATATAGCTAGCTCCCTGTACATGGACATGTTGGACTCATCAGCCATGGAGACAGCTCTCTGTGTATGAACATGTTGGACTCATCTGCCGTGTAGCCATCTCTCTGTATGTGGACATGTTGGACTCATCTGCCATGTAGCTAGTACTCTATATATGGACATGTTTGACTACTCATCCTTGTAGCTAGCTTTTAGTACATGGACATGTTCGATTCATCTGCCATGTAGGTAGAACTCTGTATATGGAAATGTTGCACTACTCTGCCATGTAGCTAGATCTCTGTATATGGACATTTTGGACTCGTCTTCCATGTAGCTAGCTCTCTGTTCATGAATATGTTGGATTGATCTGCCTTGTAGATAGCTCTCTGTATATGAACATATTGGACTTGTCTGTCATGAAGCTAGCTCTATTTATATGGACATATTGGACTCAACAGCCATGTAGCCAGCTCTCTGTGTATGAAAATGTTGGACTCATCTCTCTTGTAGCTAGCCTTCTAAATATACACATGTTGAACTCATCTGCCATGTAGCTAGCTCTCAGTATATGGACATGTTGGACTCATCTGCCATGTAGCTAGTATTCTATATATGGATATGTTCGACTACTCTGCTGTGTATCTAGCTCTCTGTATATGGACATTTTGGACTCATCTGCCATGTAGCTAGCTCTCTGTACATGGATATGTTGTACTGATCCACATTTGGGTAGCTCTCTGTGTATGAACATATTGGACTCAACCATTTAGCCAGCTCTCTGTGTATGACCATGTTGGACTTATCTGCCTTGAAGCTAGCCCTATAAATATACACATGTTGGATTCATCTGCATGTAGCTAGTTCTCTGTATATGGACATGTTATACTACTCTGCATATAGCTATCTCTCAGTATATGGCCACGTTGGACTCATGTGCCATGTAGCTTGAAATCTGTATATGGGAACGTTGCACTATTCTGCCATGTAGCTTGCTCTCACTATATGGACACGTTGGACTCACTTGCGATGTAGCTAGAACTGTCTATGTGGAAATGTTGCACTATTCTGCCATGTAGCTACTTCTCTCTTTATGATCAGGTTGGACTGTTCTGCCAAATATGAAATTCTCTGTATATGCACATATTGGAATTATCTGCAATGTACCTAGCTCTCAGTATATGGACATGTTGGATTAATTGGCCATGTAGCTAGAACTCTGTATATGGAAATGTTGTACTACTCTGCCATGTAGCTTCCCCTCTGTAGATGGACATTATGGATGCGTCTGCCATGTAGCTAGGACTCTATATATGAAAATGTTGCACTATTCTGCCATGTAGCTAGCTCTCAGTATATGGACACGTTGGATTCATCTGCCATGTAGCTAGAATTCTGTATATGGAAAAATTGCACTAATCTGCCATGTACATGGATATGTTGGATTGATCTGCCATGCAGATAGCTCTCTGTATATGAACATACTGGATTTATCTGCCATGTTGCTAGCTTGCAGTACATCGACATGTTGAACTCATCAGGCATGTATCCAGCTCTATCTGTATGAACATGTTGGACTCATCTGCTTTGTAGCTAGTCTGCTATATATATACAAATATTTTACTCATCAGACATGTAGCCAGCTCTCTCTGTATGAACATGCTGGACTCATCTGCCTTGTAGCTAGTCCTCTCTCTATATGCATGTTGTACTCATCTCCCATGTAACTAACTTTCAGAATAAGGACATGTTAGATTCATCTGCCATGTAGCTAGTACTCTGAATATGGACATATTGGACTACTCTGCCATGTAGCTAGTTCTCAGTATATGGACATGTTGGAATGTTATGCCACATAGCTAGAACTCTGTATATGGGAATGTTGGACTTACTCTGTTATGTAGCTAGGTCTCTGTTTATCGACATTGTGGACTCGTCTGCCATGTAGCTAGCTCTCTGTGCATGGATATGTTGGACTGATCTGCCATGTAGGTATCTCTCTGTATATCAACATATTGGACTTGTCCGCCATGCAGTTAGCTCTCTGTATATGGAAATGTTGGACTCATCAACCATGTAGCCCACCCTATATATGAACATTTTGGGCTCATCTGCCTTGTAGCAAGTCCTCTATATATGCACAGTTGGACTCACCTGTATTTTGTAGCTAACTCTCAGTATATGGAAATGTTGGACTCATCTGCCGTGTAGCTAGTACTCTTTATATGGACATGTTAAACTACTCTGGAATGTAACTATCTCATAGTATATGTACACGTTGGACTCAGCTGCCATGTAGCTAGAACTCTGTATATGGAAATGTTGCACTACTCTGCCATGTAGCAAGCTCCCTGTATATTGATATTTTGGACTCATTTGCCAGGAAGTTATCTCTCTGTGCATGGATATGTGGGACTAATCTGCCATGAAGGTAGCTCTCTGTATAGAAACATATTGGACTTGTCTGTCATGTAGCTAGCTCTCAGTATATTGACATGTTGGAATCATCAGCCATGTAGACAGCTCTCTGTGGATGAACATATTGGACTCATCTGCCTTGTAGCAAGTCCTCTATATATACACATGTTGGGTTCATCTGCATTTTGTATCTTACTCTCAGTATATGGACATGTTGTACACATCTGCCATGTAGCTAGCACTCTGTACATGGACATGTTAGACTTGTCTGCCTTATATCTAATTCTCATTATATGGACATGTTGGACTCATCTGACATGTTGCTAAAATTGCATATTGAAATTTCACGCTACTCTTCCAGGTAACTAGCTCTCAGTATATGGACATATTGGACTCATCTGCCATGTAGCTAGAACTGTGTATATGGAAATGTTGCTCTACTCTGCTGTGTAGCTAGATATCTCTATATGGATATTTTGGATTCGTCTTCCATGTGGCTAGCACTCTGTGCATGGATATGTTGGACTGATTTGTCATGTAGTAAACTTTCTGTGTATTAACAAATTGGACTTGTCTGCCATGTATCTGACTCTCAGTACATATAAATGTTGGACTCATCAACCATGAAGCCGGCTCTCTCTGTATGAACATGTTGGACTCACCTGCCTTATATCTATCCCTCTAAATATTCACATGTTGGACTCATCTGCCATGTAGATAACTTTCAGTATATGGACATGTTGCACTCATCTGCCATGTAGCTAGTACTCTGTACATGGACATGTTGGACTACTCTGCCATGTAGCAAGTTCCCAGTATATGGACATGTTCTACTCATATGCCATGTAGCTAGAACTCTGTACATGGAAATGTTGCACTACTCTGCCATGTAGCCAGCTCTCTGTATATGGACATTTTTGACTCATCTGCCATGTAGCTAGCTCACTGATCTGCATTTTGGTAGCTCTCTGTATATCAACATATTAGACTTGTCTGGCAAGTAGGTAGCTCTCTGTATATGGACATGTTAGACTCATCAGCCATGTAGCCAGCTGTCTCTGTATGAACTTGTTGGACTCATAAGCCTTGTTGTTAGCCTTATAAATATATACAAGTTGGACTCATCTGCCATGAAATTATCTCTCAGGACATGGATATGTTGGTCTCATCTGCCATGTATCTAGAACTCTGTAGATGGAAATGTTGCACTACTCTGCCATGCAGCTAGTTCTCAGTATATGGACATATTGGACTTATCTTCCATGAAGCTAGAACTCTCTATATGCAAATATTGCACTACTCTGCCATGTAGCTAGCTTTCCATATGTGGACATTTTGGACTCGTCGCCATGAAGATAGCTCTCTGTGCATGGATATGTTGGACTGATCTGCTATGTAGGTAGCTCTCTGTATATGAACATAATGGACTTTTCTGCCAGGTAACTAGCTCCTTGTATATGTGCTTGTTGGACTACTCAGCCATGTAGCCGCCTCTCTCTGTATGAACATGTTGGACTCATCTGCCTAGCAGTTAGTCCTCTATATATACACATGTTGGACTCATCTGCAATTTGTAGCTAACTCTCAGTATATGGACATGTTGGACTCATCTGCCATGTATCAAGTACTATCTATATGGACATGTTAGACTACTCTGCCATGTAGCTAGCTCTCAGTATATGGACACTTTGGACTCATCTGCCATGTAGCTAGAACTGTGTATATGGAAATGTTGCACTACTCTTCCATGTAACTAACTCTCTGTATGTGGACATTTTGGACTCGTCTGCCATGTGGCTATCTCTCAGTGCATGGATATGTTGGACTGATCTCGCATGTAAGTAGCTCTCAGTATATGAACTTATTGAGCTTGTCTGCCATGTAGCTAGCTCTCTCTATATGAACATTATGGTTGAATCTTCCATGGACCTAGCACTCTGTGCATGGATATGTTGGACTGATCTCGCATGTAAGTAGCTCTCAGTATATGAACTTATTGAGCTTGTCTGCCATGTAGCTAGCTCTCTCTATATGAACATTATGGTTGAATCTTCCATGGACCTAGCACTCTGTGCATGGATATGTTGGACTGATCTGCCATGTAGGTAGCTCTCTGTATATGAACATATTGGACTTGTCTGCCATGTAGCTACCTCTCTGTATATGGACATGTTGGCCACATCAGCCATCTAGCCGGCTCTCTCGATATGAAAATTTTGGTCTCATCTTCCTTGTAGCAAGTCCTTTATATATACACATGTTTGACTTATCTTCATTTTGTAGCTAATTCTCAGTATATGGACATGTTGGACTCATCGGATATGTAGCTAGTACTCTGTATATACAATTGTTGGACTACTCTAACATGTAGCTTGCTCTCAGTATATGGACTCGTTGGACTCATCTCCACTCTATCTAAAACTGTGTCTATGGAAATGTTGCACTTACTCTGCCATGTAGCTAGCTCTCTGTAAATGGACATTGAGGACTCGTCTGCCATGTCGCTAGCTTTTAGTATATCGACATGTTGGAATCATCAGCTATGTAGCCAGCTCTGTGTATGAACATGTTGGAATCATCTGCCTTGTAGTTTGCCCTCTAAATATACACATGTTTGATTCATCTGCCATGATGCTAACTCTCAGTATATGGACATGTTTTTCTCATCTGCAATGTAGCTAGGACATTGTATATGGACATGTTGGACTACTCTGCCATGTAGATGGATCTCAACATATGGACAGATTAGACTCATAGGCCATGTAGCTAGAACTCTGTATATGGAAATGTTGCACTAATCTGCATGTAGATACCACTGTGTATATGGACATTTTGGACTTGTCTTCCCTGTAGATAGAACTCTGTGTATGGAAATGTTGCACTACTCTGCCATGTAGCTAGCTCTCAGTATATGGGCATGTTGGCTTCACCTACCATGAAGCTAGAGCTCTGTATATGGAAGTGTTGCACTTACTGTGCCATTTAGCTAGCTCCCTTTATATGGACATTTTGGACATGTCTTCCAGGTAGCTAGATATCTGTGAATGGATATGATGGACTGATCTGCCATGTGGATAGCTCTCTGTATATGAACATATTGGACTTGTCTGCCATGTAACCAGCTCTCTGTATATGGACATGTTGGACTCATTAGCCATGTAGACAGCTCTCTGTATGAACATGTTTAACTCATCTGCCTTGTTGCTAGCACTATAAATATACACATGATGGATTCATCTGCCATTTTGCTAAATTTCAGTATATGGACAGGTTGTACTCATCTGCCATGTACCTAGTACTCTGTATATGGATATGTAGGACTATCTGCCATGTAGTTAGCTCTCAGTATATGGACATGTTGGCATCATTAGCCATGTAGCCAGATTTCTGTGGATGAAAATATTGGACTCATCAGCCTTGTAGCTAACCCTCTAAATATATACATGTTGGACTCATCTGCCATGTAGCTAGAACTCTGTTTATGGAAATGTTACAATACTCTGCCATGTAGTTAGCTCTCTGTAAAAGGACATTTTGGATTCCTTTGCCATGAAGCTATCTCTCTGTGCATGGATATGATGGACTGATCTACCCTGTAGGTAGCTCTCTGTATATGAACATATTGGACTTGTTTTTCTTGTAGCTAGCTCTCAGTCAATGGACATGTTGGAATCATTAGCCATGTAGCCAGATCTCTGTGTATGAACATATTTTACTTATCTGCCTTGTAGCTAGTAGTCTAAATATACACATGTTGGATTCATTTGACATGTTACTAACTCTCAGTATATGGACACGTGGAACTCATCTGCCAGGTAGCTAGTACTCTGTATATGGAGATGTTGGACTATTCTTCCATGTAGCTAACTTTCTGTATATGGACATTTTGGACTTTTCTGCCAAGTAGCTAGCTCTCTGTGCATGGATATGTTAGACTGATCTGCCATGTAGGTATCTCCTGTATATGAACATATTAGACTTGCTGTCATGTAGCTAGCTCTCAGTATATGGACATGTTGGAACAGTCATCCATGTAGGCAACTCTCTGAGTGTGAACATATTGGACTCATCTGCCTTGTAGCTAGTCCTCTATATATACACATGTTGGACTCATTTAACATGTTGCTAACTCTCAGATTATGGATATATTGGAGTCATCTGACATGTACCTAGTAATCTGTATATGGACATGAAGGTCTACTCTGCCATGTAGCTAACTCTCAGTATATGGACACCTTGGACTCATCTGCCATGTAGCTGGAACTCCTTAGATGGAAATGTTGCACTACTCTGACATGTAGCTAGCTCTCTGTATATGGACATTTTGGACTCGTCTTCCATTTATCTAGTACTCTGTATATGGATATGTTCAACACTCTACCATGTAGCTAGCTCTCAATATAAATTTATTTAGGACTCAACTGCAATGTAGCTAGAACTCTATATTTGGAAAAGTTGCACTACTCTGCCATATAGCTATCTCTCCATAAGTAAACATTTTGGACTTGTCTGCCATGTAGATAGCTCTCTATGCATTGATATGTCGGACTGATCTGCCCTGTAGGTAGCACACTGTATATGAAGATATTGGACATGTCTGTCATGTAGCTAGTTCTCAGTATATGGACATGTTGGAATGGTCATCCATGTAGGCAACTCTCTGTGTATGTACATATTGGACTCATCTGCCTTGTAGCTAGCCATGTAAAAATACACATGTTGGACTCATCTGCCATGTTGCTAACTCTTAGCATATGGACATATAGGACTCATTTGTCATGTAGCTAGTACTCTGTATATGGGCATGTTGGACTACTCTGCCATGTAGCTAGCTCTCTGTATATGGACATTTTGGACTCATCTGCCAC
>NW_006408877.1:744289-745469 GCF_000296735.1 Chrysochloris asiatica
GTCATGTAGCTAGTACTCTGTATATGGGCATGTTGGACTACTCTGCCATGTAGCTAGCTCTCTGTATATGGACATTTTGGACTCATCTGCCACGTAGCTAGCTCTCTGTGCATGGATATGTTGGACTGATCTGACATGTAGGTAGCTCGCTGCATATGAACATATTGGACTTGTCTGCCTTGTAGCTAGATCTCTGTATACGGACATGTTGGACTCATCAGCCATGTAGCCCGCTCTCTATGTATGAACATCTTGGACTCATCTGGACTTTAGCAAGTACTATATATATAAACTTGTTAGACTCACCTGCAATTTGTAGCTATCACTCAGTATATGGACATGTTGGACTCATCTGCTATGTAGCTAGTACTCTGTATATGGACATGTTTTACTACTCTGCCATGTAGCTAGCTCTCTGTGCATGGATATGTGGGATTGATCTGCCATGTAGGTAGCTCTCTATGCATGCATATGTGGCATTGATATGCCATGTAGGTAGCTCTCTGTATATGAGCATATTGGACTTTTCTGCCATGTAGGTAGCTCTGGGTATATGGGCATTGTGGACTTATCAGTCAAGTAATAAGCTCTCTCTGTACAAACATGTTGGACTCATCTGCCTTGTAGGAAGTCCTCTACATATACACATGTTGGACTCATATGCATTTTGTAGCTATTTCTCAGTATATGGACATGTTGGACTCATTTGCCCTGTAGCTAGTACTATGTATATGGATATGTTGGACTACTCTTCCATGAAGCTAGCTCTCAGTATATGGACATGTTGGAATCATCAGCCTTGTAGCCAGCTCTCTGTGTATGATCATGTTGGACTCTTCTGCAATGTTGCTAACTGTGAGTATATGTACACGTTGTACTCATCTGCCATGTAGCTAGTACTCTGTATATGGACATGTTGGAGTACTCTACCATGTAGCTAGGTATCAGTGTATGGATGCGTTGGACTCATATGCCATGTAGATAGAACTCTGTGTATGGAAATATTGCACTTACTCTGCCATGAAGCTGGCTCTTTATATGGACATTTTGGAGTCATCTGCATTGTAGTTAGTTCTCTGTGCATAGATTTATTGCACTGATCTGCCATGTAGGTAGCTCTCTGTATATGAACATATTGGACTTGTCTGCCATGTAGCTAACTCTCTGTATATGGACATTT
>NW_006408877.1:746469-749116 GCF_000296735.1 Chrysochloris asiatica
ACTAGCTACATGGCAGACAAGTCCAATATATTCATATATTGAGAGCTACCTACATGGCAGTTCAGTCCAATGTATCCATGCACAGAGAGACAGCTACATGGCAGTTGAGTCCAAAATATCCATATACAGAGAGCTAGCTACATGAAAGAGTAGAGCAACATTTCCATATACAGAATTCTAGCTACATGGCAGATGAGTCCAATGCGACCATATACTGAGAGATTGCTACATGGAAGAGAAGTCCAACATGTCCACATACAGTTTAATAGCTACATGGCAGATGAGTAGACATGTCCATATACTGAGAGTTAGCTACATGGCAGATGAATCCAACATTTGTATATATACCGGGCTAACTACAAGCAGATGAGTACAGCATGTTCATTAAGAGAGAGCTGGATACATGGCTGATGAGTCCAACATGGCCATATTCTGAGAGTTAACTACATGGCAGATGAATCCAACATGTGTATACATAGAGGGCTATCTACAAGGCAGATGAGTCCAACATGTTCACAGAGAGAGAGCTGGCTACATGTCTGATGAGTCTAACATGTTCATATACAGAGTACTAGCTACATGGCAGAGAAGTCCAATATGTTCATATACAGAGAGTTATCTACATGAGAGATCAGTCCAACATATCTATGCCCAGAGAACTAGCTACATGGCAGACAAGTCCTAAATGTCCATATACAGACTGCTAGATACATGGCAGAATAAGTTCAACATTGCCATGTATAGAGTTCTAGCTAAATGGCAGATGAGTACAACATGTCCAAATACTGAGAGCTAACTACATCACAGAGTAGTGCAACATTTCAATATACAGAATTCTTACTACATGACAGGTGAATCCAATATGTCCATATACTAAGAGCTGGCTAAATGACAGTGTAGTCCAACATGTCCATATACAGAGTACGAGCTACATGGCAGATGAGTCCAATGTGTTCATATACTGAGAGTTAGCAACATGGCAGATTAGTCCAACATATGTGTATTTACAGGGCTAGCTAAAAGGCAGATGAGTCCAACATGTTGATAGAGAGAGCTGGATACATGGCTGATGAGTCCAAAATGTCCATATACAGAGGGCTATTTACATGGCAGAGTAAGTGCAAGATTTCCATACACAGAGTTCTAGCCCCTTGGCAGATGAGTCCAATGTGTCCATATAGTGAGAGCTAGGTCCATGGCGGAGTAGTCCAACAAGTCCATATACAAGAGTACAGGCTACATGGCAGATGAGTACAATATATCCATATACTGAGAGTTAGCAACATGGCAGATGAATCCAACATGTGTATATTTAGAGGGCAGATGAGTCCAATATTTTCATACACAGAGACATAGCTATATGTATGACTATTCCAACATATCCGAATACTGAGAGCTAGCTACATGGCAGATAAGTACAATATGATCATATACAGAGAGCTACCTACATGGCAGATCAGTCCAACATATCCATGCACAGAGAGCTAGCTACATGGCAGATGACTCCAAAATGTCCATATACAAAGAGCTAGCTACATGGTAGAGCAGTGCAGCATTTCCATGTACAGAATTCTAGCTACATCACAAAAAATCCAATATGTTTGTATATTGGCAGCTAGCTACATGACAGAGTAGAGCAACATTTCCATATACAGAGTTCTAGCTGCATTGCAGATGACTCCAACGTGTCCATATACTGAGAGCTATCTATATGACAGAGTCGTTCAATATGTCCATATACAGAGTACTAGTCACATGGCAGATTAGTCCAATATGTCCATATACTGAGAATTAGCTACAAAATGCATATGAGTACAACATATGTATATATAGAGGACTTGCTGTAAGGCAGATGAATCCAACCTGTTCATACTTAGAGAGCTGACAACATGGATAATGGTCCAACATTCCCATATACAGAGAGGCAGCTCTATGGCCGAAAACTGAAGTATGTTCATATATATTGTTCTACCCACATGGAAGATCAGTCCAACATATCCATGCATAGTGAGCTAGCTACGTGGCAGACAAGTCCAAAATGTCCATATACAGAGAGCTAGCTACATGGAAGAGTAATCCAACATGTTCTTATACAGAGTACTAGCTACATGGCAGATGAGTCCAATGTGTCCGTATGCTGATAGCTAGCTACATGGCAGTGTAGTCCATCATGTTCCTATACAGAGTATTAGCTACATGGAAGATGAGTCTACCATGTCCATATACTGAGAGTTAGTTACGTGGAATATGAATTCAACATCTTTATATAGAGAAGACTAGTTACAAGGCAGATGAGTCCAACAAGTTAATACTGAGAAAGCTGGATAAATGGCTGATTAGTCCAGCATGTCCACATACAGAGAGTTATCTACATGACAGACAAGTCTAATACATTCATATACAGAAAGCTACCTACGTGGCAGATCAGTCCAACATATCCAGGCACAGAGAGCTAGCTACATGGCAAAAAAGTCCAAAATGTGCATATACAGAGAACAAACTACATGACACAGTAGTGCAACATTTCCATATACAGAGTTCTAGGTACATGGTAAATAAGTACAATGTGTCCATATACTGATAGCTAACTACATGGCAGAGTAGTCCAACATGTCCATCTACAGAGTACTAGCTACATGGCAGATGA
>NW_006408877.1:749216-750870 GCF_000296735.1 Chrysochloris asiatica
TCCAACATGTCCATCTACAGAGTACTAGCTACATGGCAGATGAGTCCAACGTGTCCATATACTGAGAGCTAGCTACATGGAAGAGTACTCCAACATGTCCATATACAGATTACTAGCTACATGGCAGATGAGTACAACATGCCCATATACTGAGAGTTAGCAACATTGCAAATGAGTCCAACATGTGTATATTTAGAGGGCTAGCTTCAAGGCAGATGAGTCCAAAATGTTCATAGAGAAACAGCTGGAAACATGGCTGATGATTCCTGCATGTCCATATACTGGGAACTAGCTACATGGCAGACAAGTCCAATATGTTCATATACAGAGAGCTACCTACATGGAAGATTAATCTCACACATCCATCCACAGAGAGCTAGATACATGGCAGGGTAGACCAACAAGTCCATATACAGAGCACTAGCTACATGGCAGATGAGTCCAACATGACCATATACTGAGAGTTATCTAAAAATGCAGATGAGTCCTACATGTGTATATAGAGAGGACTTGCTACAAGACAGATGAGTGCAAATTATTCATATAGAGAGAGTGGGCTACATGGCTGATGAGTACAACATGTCCATATACAGAGAGCTAGCTACATGGAGACAAGTCCAATACATTCATATACAGAGAGCTACTTACATGGCATATCAGTCCAAAATATCCATGCCCAGAGAGCTAGCTATATAGCAGACAAATCCAAAATGTCCATATACAGAGGGTTATCTACATGGCAGAGTAAGTACAACATTTCCATATACAGAGTTATAGACACATGGCAGATGAGTCCAAAGTGTCGATATACTGAGAGCTAGCTACAATACGAAGTAGTCCATCATGTCCATATACAGAGTATTAGCTACATGGCAGATGAGTCCACCATGTCCATATACTGAGAGTCAGCTGCATGGAATATAAATTCAACATCTGTATATAGAGAATACTAGCTACAAGGCAGACGAATCCAACAAGTTAAGACAGAGAGAGCTGGATAAATGGCTGATGAGTCCGACTTGTCCTTATACAGAGAGCTATCTACATGACAGACAAGTCCAATATACTCATATACAGAGAGCAACCTACAAGGCAGATCAGTCCAACCTATCTATGCACAGAGAGCTAGCTACATGGCAGACAAGTCCAAAATGTGCATATACAGAGAACTAACTACATGGCACAGTAGTTCAACATTTCCATATACAGAGTTCTAGCTATATGGCAGATGAGTCCAACATGTCCATATACTGAGAGTTAGCTACAGGGCAGATGAGTCCAACATATGTTTATTTAGAGGGCAAGCTAGAAGGCAGATGAGTCCAATATGTTCATACACAGAAACATGGCTACATGGATGATGATTCCAACATATCCAAATACTGAGAGCTAGCTTCATGGCAGACAAGTCCAATATGATCATATAAAGAGAGCTACCTACATGTCAGATCATTCCAACATATCCATGCACAGAGAGCTACCTACAGGGCAGACGAGTCCAAAGTGTCCATATACAGAGAACTAGCTACATGGCAGAGTAGTGTAACATTTCCATATACAGAGTTTTAGCTACATGGTACATAAGTCCAACATGTCCATATACTGAGAGCTAACTACATGGCAGAGTAGTCCGACATATCCATATAGAGAGTAC
>NW_006408877.1:751530-757466 GCF_000296735.1 Chrysochloris asiatica
CATATACAGAGAGCTAGCTACCTGGCAGACAAGTCCAATATGTTCATATACAGAGAGCTACATACAATACAAATGAGTCCCACATATCCCTGCACAGAGAGCTAACTACATGGCAGACGAGTCGAAAATATCCATATACAGAGACCTAGCTACATGAAAGATCAGTCCAACATATCCATGCATAGTGAGCTAGCTACATGGCAGATGAATCCAACATGTCCAAATACTGAGAGCTAGTTACATGACAGAGTAGTTCAACATATCCATATACAGAGTACTAGTTACATGGCAGATGAGTCCAACATGTCCATATACTGAGAATTAGCTACATAAAGCATGTGAGTATAACATTTGTATCTATAGTGGACTTGCTACAAGGCAGATGAATCCAACATGTTCAAACTTAGAGAGCTGACTACATGGTTAATGAGTCCAACATTCACATATAAAGAGAGGCAGCTACGAGCCGAAAAGTCCAGTATGTTGATATACATTGAGCTACCCACATGGCTGATCAGTCCATTATATCCATGCATAGAGAGCTAGCTACATGGCAGACGAGTCCAAAATGTCCATATACAGAGAGCTAGATACATGTCAGAGTAAGTGCAATATTTCCATCTACATAGTGCTAGCTAAATGGCAGATGAGTCCAACGTGTCCAAATACTGAGAGCTAGCTACATTCTAAAGAAGTGCAACATTTCAATATACAGTGTTCTAGCTAAAACACAGAAAATCCAATATGTTTATATACTGACAGCTAGCTACATGACAGAGTAGTCCAATATATACTTATACAGCGTACTAGCTACATGGCAGATGAGTCCAACCTGTCAACATCCTGATAGTTAGGTACATGGCAGATGAGTCCAACATGTGTATACAAAGAGGACTAGCTGCAAGGATGATGAGTCCAGCATGTTCATAGTGGGAGAGCTGTCTACATGTCTTAAGAGTCCATCAGGTACATATACAGAGTACTAGCTACAAGACAGAAAAGTCTAATATATTCATATACAGAGAGCTATCTACATGGCAATTTAGTCCAACCTATCCATGCACAGAGAGCTAGCTACATGGAAGACGAGTCCAAAATGTTCATATACAGAGAGCTAGTTGCATGACAGAGTAGAGCAACATTGCAAAATACAGAATTTTAGCTACATGGCTGATGAGTCCAACGTGTCCATATATTGAGAGCTAGCTACATAGCAGAGTAGTCCAATATGTCCGTATACAGAATACTAGCCACATGGCAGATGAGCCCAACATGTCCATATCCTGAGAGTTAATTACGTGGCAGATGAGTTCAACACGTATATATATAAAGGATGAGCTACAAGGCATATGAGTCCAACATGTTCATAGAGAGAGCTGGCTACATGGCTTATGAGTACAACATGTCCATATACAGATAACTAGTTACATGGCAGACAAGACCAATATGTTCATATACAGAGAGCTATCTAAATTGCAGTTGACTCCAACCTATACATGCACACAGAGCTAGCTACATGGCAGACGAGTCCAAAATGTACATGTACAGAGAGCTAGCTACATGACAGTGTAGAGCAACATTTCCATATACAGAATTCCAGCTACATGGAGGATGAGTCCAATGTGTCCATATACTGAGAGCTAGCTACATGGTAGATGAATCCAACATGTGTATATTTAGAAGGCTAGCTACAAGGCAGATGAGTCCAATATATTCATACACAGAGACATGGCTACATGGATGATTATTCCAACATATCCAAATACTGAGTGCTAGCTACATGGCCGACAAGTCCCATATGATAATATACAGAGAGCTAACTACATGGCAGATCAGTCCAACATATCCATGCACAGAGAGCTAGCTACTGGGCAGACGAGTCCAAAATGTCCATATACAGAGACGTAGCTACATGGCAGAATAGTGTAACCTTTCCATATACAGAGTTTTAACTAAATGGTAGATGAGTCCAACATGTCCATATACTGAGAGCTAGCTACATGGCAGAGTAGTCCGACCTATCCATATTGAGAGTACTAGGTACATGGCAGATGAGTCCAACATGTCCATGTCCTGAGAGTTAGGTACATGGCAGATGAGTCCAACACGTGTAAATATAGAGGACTAGTTGCTAGGCAGATTAGTCCAACATGTTCATAGAGAGAGAGCTGGCTACATGTCTGATGAGTTCAACATGTCCATGTACAGAGTACTAGCTACATGGCAGACAAGACCAACATATTCATATACAGAGAACTACCTACATGGCAGTTGAGTCCAACCTATACATGCACAGAGAGCTAGCTGCATGACAGATGAGTGCAAGATGTGTATATATAGAGGCTAGCAACAAGGACAGATGAGTCCAACATTCTCATACAGAGAGAGCTGGCTACATGACTGATGAGTTCAAAATGCAAATACACAGAGAGCTAGTTACATGGCAGAAACGTCCAATGTGTTCATATACAGAGAGCTAACTACATGGCAGATTAGTCCAACATATCCATGCTCAGAGAGCTAGCTACATGGCAGACGAGTAAAAATTGTCCATATACAGAAAACTAACTACATGGCAGAGTAGTACAACATTTCCATTTTCACAGTACTAGCTACATGGCAGATGAATCTAACATGACCATATAGTGAGATTTAGCAAAATGGCCGATGAGTCCAACATGTGTATTTACAGTGCTAGCTGCAAGGCAGAAAAGTCCAATATGTTCATATACAGAGAGCTACCTACATGGTAGATCAGTACAACATATCCATGCACAGAAAGCTAGCTACATGGCAGACAAGTCCAAAATGTCCATATACAGAGAGATAGCTACATGGAAGAGTAGTACAACCTTTCCATATAAAGAGTTCTTACTACATGGAAGATGAGTCCAATGTGTGCATATACTGAGAGCTACCTACATGGCAGATGAGTCCAACATGTCCATGGACTGAAAGTTAGCTACATGGCAGATGAGTCCAACATGTGTATATTTAGAGGGCTAGCTACAAGGCAGATGAGTGCAACATGTTCATACACAGAGAGCTGGCTACATGACTGATGAGTCAACATGTCAATATATACAGAGAGCCAGATACATAGAAGACAAGTCCAATATGTTCATACACAAAGAGATACCTACATGGGAGATCATTCCAACATATCCATGCACAGAGATCCAGATACATGACAGATGAGATTAAAATGTTCTTATACAGAGAGCTAGCTACATGGCATAGTACTCCAACATAACCATATAGAGAGTACTAGTTACATGGCAGATGAGTCCAACATGACCATATTCTGAAAATTAGATACATGTCAGAGGAATCCTACATGTGTATATTTAGAGGGGTAGCTACAAGGCAAAGAGAGCAAAATGTTCATAGACAGAGAGATGGCTACATGGCTGAATAGTCTACATGTCCATACACAGAGAGCAGCTACATGGCAGAGAAGTCCAATATGTTTATATACAGAGAGCTACATACATGGCAGATCATTTTAACATATCCATGCACAGAGAGCTAGCTACATGGCAGACGAGTCTAAAATGTCCATATACAGAGAGATAGCTACATGGCAGAGTAGTAAAACATTTCAATATATGGAGTTCTAGCAACACAGCAGATGAGTCCAACGTGTACATAAACTGAGAGCTAGCTGTATGCAAAAGTAGTCCAACATGTCCTTATACAGAGTACTAGCTACATGACAGATGAGTCCAACATGTCCTTATACTGAGAGTTAGCTACATGGCAGACATATTAAACATGTGTATATTTAGATGGTTAGCTACAAGGCAGATAAGTCCAACATGTTCATACATAGAGAGCTGGCTACATGGCTAATGAGTCCAACATATCCATATTCTGAGAGCTAGCTACATGGCAGAAAAGTCCATTATGTTCATATGCAGAGAGCTACCTACATGGCAGATCTGTCCAACGTATCCATGCAAAGTGAGCTTGTTTCATGGCAGCCGAGTCCAAAATGTCCATATGCAGAGAGCTACCTACATGGCAGATCTGTCCAACGTATCCATGCAAAGTGAGCTTGTTTCATGGCAGCTGAGTCCAAAATGTCCATATACAGAGAGCTAGCTACTACATGGCAGAGTGTTGCAACATTTCCATATAGAGAGTTCAACATGTCCATATATTGAGATCTAGCTACATGGCAGAGTAGTGCAACATGTCCATATACAGAGTACTACATGGCAGAGTGTTGCAACATTTCCATATAGAGAGTTCTAGCTACATGGCAGATGACACCAACATGTCCATATACCGAGAGTTAGCTACATGGCAGATGAGTCCAACATGTGTATATATAGAGGACTACCTACTAAGCAGATGAGTCCAACATGCTCATACAGAAAGAGCTGGCTATATGACTGATGATTCCAAAATGTCCATATACAGATAGCTTGTTAAATGTCAGAAAAGTCCACTATGTTCATATACAGAGAGCTACCTACATGGCAGATAGTCCAACATATCCATTCACAGAGTTCTAGCTACGTGGCAGATGAGTTCAAAGTGTCCATACACTGAGAGCTAGCTACATGGCAGAGTAGTCCAAAATGTCCATATACAGAGTGCTAGCTACATTGCATATGAGTCCAACATGTCCATATACTAAGAGTAAGCAACATGGTAGATGATTAAAACATGTGTATATTTAGAGAGCTAGATTCAAGGCAAACGAGTCCAACATATTCATACACAGAGAGCTGGCTACATACCTTTTGATTCCAACATGTCCATTTACTGGGAGCTAGCTAAATGACAGACAAGTGAAATATGTTCATATGCAGAGAGCTAACTAAATGACAGATCAGTCCAACCTATCCATGCACAGAAAGCTAGATACATGTCAGACGAGGCCAAAATTTCCATATATAGAATTCTAGCTACATGGCAGATGAGTCAAACATGTCCATATACTGAGAATTAGGTACAAAATGCATATGAGTCCAACAAGTGTATATATAGAGGACTTGCTACAAGGCAGTTGAGTCAAACATGTTCAAACAAAGAGAGCTGTCTACGTGGCTGATGAGTCCAACTTTCCCATATATAGTGAGGTAGCTACATGGCCAAAGAGTCCAGTATGTTCATATACAGAGAGCTACCTACATGGCAGATCAGTGCAACATATCAATGCACAAATAGCTAGAGGCATGGCAGACGAGTACAAAATTTCAATATAAAGAGAGCTAGCTACATGCAGAAGAGTCCAGCATGTATACATATAGAAGACTAGATACAAGGCAGATGAGTCCAACATGTTCATTCAGAGAGAGCTGGCTACATGGCTGATGAGTCTAACATGTGCATAAAGAGAAAGCTAGCTACATGACAGACAATTCCAATATGTTGATATACAGAGAGCTACCTTCATGGCAGATCGGTCAAACATATCCATGCACAGAGAGCTAGCTACATGGCAGAGTAGAGCAACATTTACATAAATAGAGTTCTACCTATATGGCATATGAGTCCAACGTGTTCATATACTGAGAGCTAGCTGCATGGCAGAGTTTTCAAACATGTCCATATACAGAGTACAAGCTATATCACAGATGAGTGCACCATGTCCATATACTGAGAGTTAGCTACATGACAGATGAGTCCTACATATTTATATATAGAGGGCTAATTACAAGACAGATGAGGCCAACATGTTTGCACACAGAGAGCTGGCTACATGGCTGATTGAATATAACATGTCCATATACAGAAAGCTAGCTACATGGCAGACAAATCCAGTATGTTCATATGCATAAAGTGACTTACATGACATATTATTCCATCATATACATGCACAGAGAGCTAGCTACATGCCAGAGTAGTGCAATAATTAAATTTACAGAATTATAGCTACATGGCAGATGAGTCCAATGTGTGCATATACTGAGAGCTAGCTACAT
>NW_006408877.1:757576-763646 GCF_000296735.1 Chrysochloris asiatica
GCAGATAAGTCCAACATGTGAATATTTAGAGTGATAGCTACAAGACAGGTGAGTCCAACATGTTCATTCAGAGAGAGATGGCTACATGGCTGATGAGTCCAACATGTACATATACAGAGAGCTAGCTACATGGCAGACAAGTCCAATCTGTTCCTATACATACATGTCAGATTAGTCTAACATATTCATGCACAGAGAGCTAGCTACATGGAAGACGAGTCCAAAAATTCCATAAACAGAGAACTAGCTACATGGCAGAGTAGTTCAACCTTTCCATATAGACAGTTCTAGCTACATGGCAGATGACTCCAATGTGTCCATATACTGAGAGCTAGCTACATGTCAAAGTGGTCCAACATGTCCTTGTTCAGACTATTGGCTACATGGCAGATGACTGCAACATATCCATATACTGAGAGTTAGCCCCAAAATGTAGATGAGTCCAACATGTGTATATAGAGAGCACTTCCTACAAGGCAGATGATTTGAAAATGCTCATACAGAGAGAGCTAGCTACATGACTGATGATCCAACACGCCTATATTCAGAGAGCTAGCTACATGGTAGAAAAGTCCAATATGTTCATATACAGAGAGCTACCTACATGGCAGATCAGTTCAACATATCCATGCACAGAGAGCTACCAATATGGCAGACAAGTCCAAAATTTCCATATACAGAGAGCTAGCTACATGAAAGAGTAGTGCAACATTTCCATATACAGGGTTCTAACTACATGGCAGATGAGTCCAATGTGTGCGTACATTGAGAGCTAGCTACAGGGCAGAGAAGTGCAAGATGTCCATATACAAAGTGCTAGCCATATGGCAGAGTAGTTCATACATAGTAGTTCAACATGTTCATACATAGAGAGCTGGCTATATGGCTGATGAGTCCAACATATCCATATGCTGAGATCTAGCTACATGGCAGACAAGTCCAATATGTTCACATACAGAGAGCTACCTGCATGGCAGATCATTCCAACATATCCATGCACAGTGAGCTTGCTTCATGGCAGCCGAGTCCAAAATGTCTATATACAGTGAGCTAGCTACATGGCTGAGTGTTGTAACATTTCCATATAGAGAGTTCTAGCTACATGGCAGATGAGCTCAATAGGTCCATATACTGAGAGCGAGCTACATGGCAGAAAAGTCCACCATGTCCATATACAGAGTACTAGATACATGGCAGATGAACCTAACATGTCCATATAATTAGAGATAGCTACATGGCAGATGAGTCCAACATGTGTACATATAGAGGACTAGCTACAAGGCAAATGAGTCCAACATTCTCATACAGAGAGAGCTGGCTACATAGCTGATGAGTCCAACATGTCCTTATACAGAGAGCTTGCTACATGCCAGAAAAGTCCAATATGATCATATACATAGAATTATCTACATGGCAGATCAGTCCTACATATCCATGCACAGAGAGCTAGTCACATGGCAGACAAATCCAAAATGTCCATATACAAAGAGCTAGCTACATGGCAGAGTAGTGCAACATTTCCATATACAGGCTTCTAGCTACATGGCAGATGAATCCAAAAGTGTCCATACACTGAGAGCTAGCTACACGTCAGAGTAGTCCAACATGTCCATATACAGAGTGCTAGCTACATAGCAGATGAGTCCAACATGTTCGTATACTAAGAGTTAGCAACATTCTAGATAATGAAAACATGTGTATATTTAGAGAGCTAGATTCAAGGCAAATGAGTCCAACATGTTCATACACAGAGAGGTGGCTACATGGCTGATGATTCCAACATGTCCATTTACTGGGAGCTAGCTACATGGCAGACAAGTCTAATATGTTCATATGCAGAGAGCTAACTACATGGCAGATCTTTCCAACTTATACATGCACAGAAAGCTAGTTACAGGGCAGACGAGTACAAAATGTCCATATATAGAGGGCTAGGTACATGGCAGAGAAGTGCAACATTTCCATATATAGAGTTCTAGCTACATGGCAGATGAGTCCAATGTGTCCATATAATGAGAGGTAGCTACATGGCAGAGTAGCCAACATGTCCATATACAGAGTACTAGCTACATGGCAGATGACTCCAACATGTCCATATACTGAGAATTAGGTATAAAATGCATATGAATCCAACAAGTGTATATATAGAGGCTAGCTACAAGACAGATGAGTCCACCATTCAGTAGAGTTGGCTACATGGCTGATGAGTCCAACATGTCCATGTACTGAGAGCTAGCTACATGGCAGAAAAGTCCAATATGTTCATATACAGAGAGCTACCTAAATGGGAGATCAGTCCAACATATCCATGCACAGAGAACTAGTTACATGGAAAATGAATCCAAAATTTCCATATACAGAGAGCTAGCTAAATGGCAGAGTAAGTGCATCATTTCCATATACAAAGTTTTAGCTACTTGGCAGATGTGTCCAAAGTGTCAATACACGGAAAGCTAGCTACAGGGCAGAGTATTCTTACATAACCATATACAGAGTACTAGCTACATGGCTGATGATTCCAATGTGTCCATTTACTGGGAGCTAGCTGCATGGCAGACAAGTCTAATATGATCATATGCAGAGAGCTAATTACATGGCAGATCAGTCCTACCTATCCATGCACAGAAAACTAACTACATGGCAGACAAGTCCAAAATGTCCATATATAGAGGGCTAGGTGCATGGTGGAGTAGTGCAACATTTCCATATATAGAGTACTAGCTACATGGCAGATGAGTCCAATGTGTCCATATACTGAGAGTTAGAAACATGGCAGATGAGTCCAACATGTGTATTTTTAGAGGGCTAGCTACAAGACAGATGAGTCCAACATGTTCATACAGAGATTGCTGCCTACAAGTCTGATGAGTCCAACATATCGATATACAGAGAGCTCGCTACATGGCAGATAGGTCCAACATGTGTATATTTAGAGGGCTAGCTACAAGGCACATGAGTCCAACATGTTCATACAGAGAGAGCTGGCTACATGGTTGATGAGTCCAACATATCCATATACTGAGAGCTAGCTACATGGCAGAAAAGTAAAATATGTTCATATACAGAGAGCTATCTAAATGGGAGATCAGTCCAACATATCCATGCACAGAGATCTAGTCACATGGCAGACAAATTCAAAATGTCCATATACAGAGAGCTGGCTAAATGGCAGAGTAAGTGCATCATTTCCATATACAGAGTTCTAGCTACTTGGCAGATGAGTCCAAAGTGTCCATACACTGAAAGCTAGCTACATGGCAGAGTATTCCAACATATCCATATACAGAATGCTAGCTACATGGCAGATGAGTCCAACATATCCATATACTGAGAGTTAGCTACAAAATGCAGATGAGTCCAACACTTGTATATTTAGAGGGCTAGCTAGAAGGCAGATTTATCCAACATGTTTATACATAGAGACCTGGCTACATGGCTGATGAGTCCAACATATCCATATACTGAGAGCTAACTGTATGGCAGACATGTCCAATATGTTCATAGAGAGAGATACCTGCATGGCAGATCAGTCCAACATGTCCATGCACATTGAGCTTGATTCATGGCAGCTGAGTCCAAAATGTCCATATAGAGTGAGCTAGCTACATGGCAGAGTGTTGCCACATTTCCATATACAGAGTTCTAGCTACATGGCAGATGAGTTCTAAGTGTCCATATACTGAGAGCTAGCTACATGGCAGACTAGTCCAACATATCCATATACAGAGTACTAGCTACATGACAGATGAGTCCAAAATGTGCATATACTGAGAATTAGGTACAAAATATATATGAGTTCAACAAGTGTATATATAGAGGACATGCTACAAGGCAGATGAGTCAAACATGTTCATGCAAAGAGAGCTGACTATGTGGCTGATGAGTCCAACTTTCCCATATATAAAGCGGTAGCTATATGGCCAAAAAGTCCAGTATGTTCATACATAGAGAGCTACCTACATGGCAGATCAGTCTAACATATCCATGCACAAACAGCTAGCTACATGAGAGACAAGTCCAAAATGTCCATATAGAGAGAGCTAGCTACATGGGAGAGTGGTGCAACATTTCATTATACAGAGTTCTAGCTACATGGCACATTAGTTCAACGTGTCCATATACTGAGAGCTAGCTATATGGCAGAGTAGTGCAACATGCCCTTATACAGAATACTAGCTACATGGCAGATTAACCCAACATGTCCATATAATGAGAGATAGCTACATGGCAGATGAGTCCAACATGCTCATACAGAGAGAGCTAGCTATATGGTAGATGAGTCCAACATGTCCGTATACTAAGAGTTAGCAACATGGTAAATGATTAAAACATATGTACATTTAGAGAGCTTGCTTCGAGGCAAATGAGTCCAACATGTTCATACACAGAGAGTTGGCTACATGGCTGATGATTCAAACATGACCATTTTCTGGGAGCTAGCTATATGGCAGACAAGTCTAATATGTTCATACACAGAGAGCTACCTACATGGCAGATCAGTCTAACATATCCATGCACAAAGAGCTAGCTACATGGCAGATGAGTCCAAAATGTCCAAATAGAGAGAGCTAGCTACATGGGAGAGTAGTGCAACATTTCATTATACAGAGTTCTAGCTATATGGCAGATGAGTCCAATGTGTCCATATACTGAGAGCTGGCTAAATGGCAGACTAGTCCAACATGTCCATATACAGAGTACTAGCTACATGGCAGATGAGTCCACCATGTCCACATACTGAGAATTAGGTACAAAATGCATATGAGTCCAACAAGTGTATATATAGAGGACTTGCTACAAGGCAGATGAGTCAAACATGTTCATGCAAAGAGAGCTGACTACGTGGCTGATGAGTCCAACTTTCCCATATACAGAGAGGCAGCTACATGGCTGAAAAGTCCAGAATGTTTAGCCAGATCTCTGTGAATGAACATTTTGGCCTCATCTGCCATGTAATTAGATCTCGGTGCATGGATAAGTAGGACTGATCTGCCCTGTAGGTAGCTCTCTGTATATGAACATATTCCAATTCTCTTCCATGTACCTTACTCTCTGTATATGGACATGTTGGACTCAACAGTCATGTAGCCAGATCTCTGTGTATGAACATGTTGGACTCATCTGCCTTGTAGCTAGCCCTCTAAATATACACATGTTGGACTCATCAGGCATTTAGCTATCTCTCAGTATATAGACATGTTGGACTCATCTGCCATGTAGCTAGTATTCTTTATATGGACATATTGGATTACTCTGCCATTTAGCTAGCTCTCAGTATATGGACATTTTGGACTCATCTGCCATGTAGCTAGAAATCTGTATATGAAAATATTGCAATACTCTGCCATGTAGCTGTCTCTCTGTATAAGGACATTTTTGGACTAGTCTGCCATGGAGCTTGCTCTCTGTGCATGAATATGTTGGACTGATCTGCCATATAGGTAACTCTAGGTACATGAACATATTGGACCTGTCTTCCATGTAGCTAGCTCTCTGTATATGGACATGTTGAACTCTTCAGCCATGTATCCAGCTCTGTGTGTGTGAACATGTTGCTCTCATCTGCCTTGTAGCTAGCCCTCTAAATATACACATGTTGGACTCCTAAGACATGTAGCTGACTTTCAGAATATGGACATGTTGGACTCATATGCCATATGGCTAGTACCCTCTACATGGACATGTTGGAGTACTCTGCCATGTAGCTAGCTCTCAGTATATGGGCATTTTAATCTCATCTGCCATGTAGCTGGTTCTATGTGCATGGATATTTTGGACTGATCTGGCATGTATGTAGGTCTCTGTATATGAACATATCGAACTTGTCTGCCATGTAGCTAACTCCCTTATATGGACATGTTGGACTCATCAGCCATGTAGCCAGCTCTCTGTGTATGAACATGTTGGACTCATCTGACTTGTAACTAGTCCTCTAAATATACACATGTTGGACTCATCTGGCATGTATCTAACCCTCATTATATGGACATGTTGGACTCACCTGCCATGTAGCTAGTACTCTGTATATGGACATGTTGGACTACTCTGCCATGTAGCTAGCTCTCAGTAT
>NW_006408877.1:763746-777403 GCF_000296735.1 Chrysochloris asiatica
ATTATATGGACATGTTGGACTCACCTGCCATGTAGCTAGTACTCTGTATATGGACATGTTGGACTACTCTGCCATGTAGCTAGCTCTCAGTATATGGACCTGTTGGACTATTTGGCCATGTAGCTACAATTCTGTATATGGAAATGATGCACTACTCTGCCATATATCTAGCTTTCTCTATGTGGACATTTTGGACTCGTATGTCTTGTAGCTATCTCTCTGTGCATGAATATGTTGGACTGATCTGCCATATAGGTAGCTCTCTATATATGAACATATTGGACTTGTGTGCCATGTAGTTAGCTCACTGTACATGGACATGCTGGACTCATCAGCCATGTAGCCAGCTCTGTCTGTATGAACATGTTGGACTCATCTGCCTGTAGCTAGCCCTTTAAATATGCACATTTTGCATTGATCTGCTATTTAGTTAACTCTCAACATATGGACATGTTGGAATCATCAGACATGTAGCCAGCTCTCTGTGTACAAACAAGTTGGACTCATCTGCCTTGTATTGAGCCCTCTAAATACACACATGTTAGACTCATATGCCATGTAGCTAACTCTCAGTATTTGGACACGTTGGACTCATCTGCATGTAGCTCTATCTCTATATATGGAAATTTTGCACTAGTGTGCCTTGTAGCTATCTCTCTGTATATCGACATTTTTTACTCGTCTGTATGTAGCTAGCACTCTGTGCATGGATATGTTGGACTGATCAGCCATGCAGGTGGGTCTCTGTATATGAACATATTGGACTTGTATACCATGTAGCTAACTCTCTTATACGGACATGTTGGACTCATCAGCCATATAGCCAGTTCTCTGTGTATGAACATGTTTGACTCATCTTCCTTGTAGCTAGCTCTCTAAATACACACATGTTGGACTGATCTGCGATGTAGTTAACTCTCAGTATATGGGCATGATGGAATCATCTACCATGAAGTTAGTACCATGTAGCTATCTGTCTACATATGGGCACTTTGGACTCATCTGCCATGTAGCTAGAATTTGAAAATGTATATGAAAATGTTGCATTACTCTGCCATGTAGCTAACTCTCTGTATATGGACGTTTTGGACTTGTCTGCCATGTAGCTAGCTCACTGTGCATGGATATGTTGGACAGATCTGCCATGTAGGTAGCTCTCTGTATATGAACATATTGCTCTTGTCTGCCATGTAGCTAGCTCTCTATGCATGGACATGTTGGACTCATCAGCCATGTATCCAGTTCTCTCTGTATGAACATGTTGGACTCATCTGCCTTGTACCTAGCCCTCTAAATATACACATGTTGGACTCATCTGCTATGTAGCTAAGCCTCAGGATATGGAAATGTTGGACTCATATGCCTTGTAGCTTGTACTCTGTATATGGGCATGTTGGACTTCTCTGCCATGTAGCTAGCTCTTAGTATATGGACACGTTAGACTCATGTGCCATGTAGCTAGAACTCTTTATAAGGAAATGTTGCAGTATTGTGCCATGTAGCTAGCTCTATGTATATGGACATTTTGGACTCACCTGCCATGTAGCTAGCCCTCTATGCATGGATATGTTGGATTGATCTGCCATGTAGGTAACTCTCTGTATATGAACATATTGGACTCATCAGCCATCTAGCTAGCTCTCTGTGCATGGATGTGTCGGACTGATCTGCCATGTAGGTAGCTATCTGGATATTAACATATTAGACCTGTCTGCCATGTAGCTAGCTTTAAGTATATGGACATGTTGGACTCAACTGTCATGTAGCTAAAACTGTGTATATGGAAATGTTGCACTACTCTGTGAAGTAACTAGCTCTCTGTATATGGACATTTTGGACTTGTCTGCCATGTAGTTAGCTCTCTATATATGAACATATTGGACTTGGCTACCATGTAGCTAGCTATCTATGCATGGATATGTTGGACTCATCAGCCATGTAGCCAGCTTTCTCTGACTGAACATGTTGGACTCATCTGCCTTGTACCTAGTCCTCTATATATACACATGTTGGATAATTCTGCCATGTAGCTAACTCCCATTATATGGACAGGTTGGATTCATAAGCCATGTAGTCAGAACTCTGTATATGGAAATGTTGCACTACTCTGCCATGTAGGTAGCTCTCTGTATATGGACATTTTGGACTCATCTGCCATGTAGCTATTTCTCTGTGCATGGATATATTAGACAGATCTGCAATGTAGGTAGCTCTCTGTATATGAACATATTGGACTTATCTGCCATGTATCTAGCTCTCAGTATATGGACAGGTTGGACTCATCAGTCATGTAGCCAGCTCTCTATGTATGAAAATGTTGGACTCATCTGCATTATAGTTAGCTCTCTAAATATACACATGTTGGAGTCATCTGCCATGTAGCTAACTCTCAGTATATGGACAGTTTGGACTCATCTGCCATGTAGCTAGTACTCTATATATGGACATGCTGAACTACTATGTAATGTAGCTAGCGCTAAGTATTTGGACATGTAGGACTCATCTGTCATGTATCTAGAACTCTGTATATGGAAATGTTGCACTACTCTGCCATTTAGCTAACTCTCTGTATATGGAAAATTTTGATTGTCTGCCATGTAGCTAGCTCCCTGTGCATGGATTTGTTGGACTGATCTGCCATGAAGTTTGCTCTCTGAATATGAACATATTCAACTTGTCTGCCATGTAGCTAACTCTCTATGGATGGATATGGTGGACTCAACAGCCATGTAGCCAGCTTTCTCTGTATGAACATGTTTGACTCATCTACCTTGTAGCTAATATTCTATAGATAAACGTGTTGGACTCATCTGCAATGTAGCTAGCTCTCAGTATATTGACAGGTTTGACTCATCTGCCATGTAGCTTCTTATCTGTATAGGGACATATTGGACTACTCTGCCATGTAGCTAGGTGTCAGTTTATGGACACGTTGAACTCATCTGCCATGTAGCTACAAATCTGTATAGGGAAATGTTGCACAACTCTTCCATGTATCTAGCTCTCAGTATATGGACACTTTGGACTTGTCTGCCCTGTACCTAGCTCTATGTGCATGGACATATTGGACTTATCTGTCATGTAGCTCGCTCTCAGTATATGGACATGTTGGACTTATCAGCCATGTAGCTAACTCTCAGTATATGGACATGTTGAACTCATCTACCATGTAGCTAGTACGCTGTATACGGACATGTTGGACTACTCTGCCATGTAGCTAGGTGACAGTATATGGACACCTTGGACTCATATGCCATGTAGCTAGTTCCCTATGCATGGTTATGTTGGACTCATCAGCCATGTTGTCAGAACTCTATATATGGAAATGTTTCACTACACTGTGAGGCAGCTAGCTCTCTGTTTACAGACATTTTGGACTCGTCTGGCATGTAGCTAGCGCTCTGCATGTATATATTGGACTGATCTGCCATGTAGGTAGCTCTCTGTACTTTATCATATTGGACTTGTTTTCCATGTAGCTAGCTATCAGTATATGGCCATGTTGGAATCATCAGCCATGTAGCCAGCACTCTGTGTATGAAGGTGTTGGACAATACTTCCTTGTAACTAGCCCTGTAAATATACATATGATGGACTTATTTGCCATATAGCTGGAACTCTGTATATGGAAATGTTGCACTACTCTGCTATGTAGCTATCTCTCTGTATATGGACATTTTGGATTAATCTGCCATGTAGCTATCTCTCTGTATATGGACATTTTGGAGTCGTCTGATATGGAACTCGCTCTCTGTGCATGGATATGTTGACTGATCTGCCATGTATGTAGCTCTCTGTATATTAACATATTGCACTTGTCTGCCCTGTAGATAACTTACATTATATGGATATGTTGGACTCATCAGCTATGTATTGCGTTCTGTGTATGAACATGTGGGACACATCTGCTTTGAAGCCTTACCCTGTAAATATACACATGTTGGACTCATCTGCCATTAGCTAACTCTCAGTATAGGGACATGTAGGACTAATCTGCCATGTAGGTAGTACTCTTTATATGGACATATTGGACTACTCTGCCATGTTGCTGGATCTCTGTATATGGACATTTTGGAGTCGTCTGCCATGGATCTAGCTCTCTGTGCATGGATATGTTGTACATATCTGACATGTAGTTTTATCTCTGTATATTATCATATTGGCCTTGTCTGCCATGTAGCTAGCAATCTGTATATAGACATGTTGGACTCATCAGCCATGTTGCCCTACTCTGCCATGTAATTAGCTCTCTGTATATGGACATTTTGGATTTGTCTGCCATGTAGCTATCGCTCCGTGCACGGATATATTGGACAGATCTGCCACGTAGGTAACTCCCTATTTATGAACATATTGGACTTGTCTGCCATGAAGCTAGCTCTCTATGCATTGACATTTTAGACTCATCAGCCATGAATTCAGCTATCTCTTTATAAACATGTTGGACTCATCTGCCTTTTAGTTATCCCTCTAAATATACACATGTTGGACTCATCTGCCATGTAGCAAAGTCTCAGTATATGGACAAGTTGGACTCTTCTACCATGTAGCTAATACTCTGTATAAGGACATGTTGGATTACTCTGCCATGTAGCTAGCTCTCAGTATATGGACACGTTGGACTCATCTGGCATGTAGCAAGAATTCTGTATATGGAAATGTTGCACTACTCTGCCATGTAGGTAGCTTTCTGTATATGGACATTTTGGACTCATCTGCCATATAGCTAGCTCTCTGTGCATGGATATGTAGGACAGATCTGCCATGTAGGTAACTCTCTGTATATGAAACTATTGGACTTGTCTGACATATAGCTAGCTCTCTGTATAAGGACATGTAGAATTCATCAGCCATGTAGCCAGCTCTCTCTGTATGAGCATGTTGTATTCATCTGTCTTGTAGCTAGTCCTCAATATATACACATGTTAGACTCATCTGGCATGTAGCTAACTCTCTGTACATGGACATATTAGATTACTCTTGCATGTAGCTAACTCTCAGTATATGGACAGGTTGGACTCATCAGCCATGTAATCAGAACTCTATATATGAAAATGTTGCACTACTCTGCCATGTAGCTAGCTCTCTGTATATGAACATTTTGGACTTATCTGCCATGTAGCTGGCTCTCTCTGCATGGATATATTGGACTGATCTGCCATATAGGTAGCTCTCTGTATATGAACATATTGGACTTATCTGCCATGTAACTAGCTCCCAGTATATGCACAGCTTGGACTCATCAGCCATGTAGCTAGCTCTCTGTGTATGAAACTGTTGAACTCATCTGCCTTGAAGCTATCCCTCTAAATATACACATGTTGGACTCATCTGCCATCTGCCCTGTAGCTAGTTCTCTGTATATCGTCATATTGCACTACTCTGCTGTGTAGTTGGCAGTCAGTATATGGACACGTTAGGCTCATCTGCCATGTAGCTAGAAATCTGTATATGGAAATGTTACACTACTCTGCCTTGTATCTAGCTGTCAGTTTATGGACACGTTGTACTCATCTGCCATGTAGCAGAACTCTGTATGTAGAAATGTTGCACTACTCTGCCATGTAGTTAGCTCTCTGTATATGGACCTTTTAGACTCGTCAACCATGTAGCTAGCTCTCTGTGCATGGATATGTTCTACTGATGTGCCATGTAGGTTGTTCTCGGTATACATATTGGACTTGTCTGACAAGTAGCTAGCTCTCTTTATATGGACATGTTGGACTCATCAGTCATGTAGAAAGCTCTGTCTATATGAACATGTTGAACGCATCTGCCTTTCAGCGATTCCTCTATATATACACACGTTGGACTCATCTGCCATGAAGCTAACTGTCAGCATATGGGCTTGTTGAATTCACAGGCCTTTAGCTTTTACACTGTATATGGACATGTTGGATTTCTATGCTATGTAGCTAGCTCTCAATATATGGACACGTTGGACTCATCTACCATGTAGCTAGAACTTTGTATATGGAAATGTTGCAATACTCTGCCATGTAGCTAGTTCTCTGTATATGGATATTTTGGACTCATCTGTCATGTATCTAGCTCTCTGTGCATGGACATGTTCTACTGATCTGCCACGTAGATAGCTCTCTGTATATGAACATATTGAACTTTTCTGCCATGTAGCAAGCTCTCTGGATATGGACATGTTGCACTCATCAGCCATGTAGCCAGCTCTCTCTGCATGAGCATTTTGGACTCATCTGCCTTGTAACTAGTCCTCTATATATACACATTTTAGACTCATCTTCCATGTAGCTATTTCTCAGTATAAGGACATGTCGGGCTCATCTGCCATGTAGCTATTACTCTGTATATGGACATGTTGGACTACTCTGCCATGTAGCTAGCTCTCAGTATATGGACATGTTGAACTCATCTGCCATGTAGCTTGAACACTTTATATGGAAATGTTGCAACACTCTACCATGTAGCTAGCTCACTGTACATGGACATTTTAGTCTCAGCTGCCATGAAGCAGGATCACTGTGCATGGATATGTTGGACTGATCTACCATGTAGCTAGCTCCCTGTGAATGGATTAGTTGGACTGATCTGCCATGAAGGTAGCTCTCTGTATATGAACATATTGGACTTATCAGCCATGTAGGTAGCTCTCTGTATATGAACATGTTGAATTCATCAGCTGTATAGCCAGCTCTCTCTGTATGAGCATGTTGTACTCATCTGCCTTGTAGCTAGTCCTCTATATATACACATGTTAGAATCATCTGGCATGTAGGTAACTCTATGTATATAGACATGTTGGACTACTCTGCCATGTACCTAGCTCTCAGTATATGGACACGTTGGACTCATCTGCCATGTAGTAAGAATTCTGTATATGGAAATGTTGCACTACTCTGCCATGTAGCTAGTTCTCTGTATATGGATATTTTATACTTGTCTGCCATGTGGCTAGCTCACTCTGCATGGATATGTTAGACTGATCTGCTATGTAGGTAGGACTCTCTATAGGAACAGATAGGACTTGTCTGTCATGTAGCTAGCACTCTGTATATGTACATATTGGACTCATAAGCCATGTAGCCATCTCTCTGTGTATGAACATGTTGCACACTTCTGTATTGTAGCTATTACTCTAAGCATTCACATGTTGGACTTCTCTACCATTTAGATAACTCTCAGTATATGTACATGTTGGACTCATCTGCTATGTAGATAATACTCTGCATATGGACAAGTTGGACTACTCTAGCATGTAGCTAGCTTTCAATATATGCATACGTTCGACTCATCTGCCATGTAGGTATAACCCTGTATATGCACATATTGGAATAATCTGCCATGTAGCTATCTCTCTGTATATCAACATTTTTTACTCGTCTGCAATGTAGCTAGTTCTCTGTGCATGGATATGTTGGAATGATCTGCCATGTTGGAAACTCTCTGTATTTGAACATATTGGACTTTTCTTCCATGTAGCTAGCTCTCTGTATGTGGGCATGTTGGACTCATGAGCCATATAGCCAGCTCTCTGTATGAACACTTTGGACTCATCTGCCTTTTAGCAAGTCCTCTATGTATACACGTGTTGGACTCATCTGCATTTTGTATCTAACTCTCATTATATGAATATTTTGGCCTCATCTGCCGTGTAGCTAGTACTCTGTATAAGGACATGTTGGACTCCTTTGCCATGTAGCTAGCTCTCAGTATATGGACACGTTGGACTTATCTACCATGTAGATAGAACCCTGTATGTGGCAATGTTACACTACTCTGTCATGTAGCTAGTTCTCTGTATATGGACATTTTGCAGTCATCTGCCATGCAGCTAGCAATCTGTATGGATATGTTGGACTGATCTGCCATGTAGATAAATCTCTGTATATGAACTGATTGGGCTTGTCTGCCATGTAGCTAACTCTCTGTATATGAACATGTTGGACGGATCAGCCATGAAGCCATCTCTCTCTGTATGAACATGCTGGACTCATCTGCCATGTTGCTAGAACTCTGTATTTTGAAATGTTGCACTACTCTGCCATGTAGCTAGCTCTCTCTATATGGACATTTTGGACTTGTCTGCCATGTAGCTAGCTCTCTGTATATGGAAATTTTAGACTCATCTGACATGTAGCTAGCTCTCTGAGCATGGATATGTTGGACTGATGTACCATGCAGGTAGTTCTCTCTATATGAAAATATTGGACTTGTCTGCCATGTAGCTAGCTCTCTGTACATAGACATGTTGGACTCATTAGTCATGTAGAAAGCTGTCTGTGTATGAAAATGATGGGCTTATCTGTCCTGTAGGTAGCCCTCTATATATACACATGTAGGACTCATCTGCCATGAAGCTAACTGTCAGTATATGGACTTGTTCAACTCATCAGCCATTTAGCTTTTATTCTGTATACGGACATGTTGGATTTCTCTGTTATGTAGCTAGCTCTTTGTATATGGATATTTTGGACTCGTCTGCCATGTAGCTAACTCTCTGTGTATGGACATGTTCGACTGATCTGCCACGTAGGTAGATTTCTGTATATGAACATATTGAACTTTTCTGCCATGAAGCAAGCTCTCTGTATATGGACATGTTTCACTCATCAGCCATGTAGCCAGCTCTCTCTGCATGAGCATGTTGGACTCATCTGCCTTGTAACTAGTCCTCTATATAAACACATTTGAGATTCATCTTCCATGTAGCTATTTCTCAATATATGGACATGTCGGGCAAATCTGCCATGTAGCTATTACTCTGTATATGGACATGTTGGACTACTCTGCCATGAAGCTAGCTCTCAGTATATGGACACGTTGAACTCATCTTCCATGTAGCTAGAACACTTTATATGGAAATGTTGCAACATTCTGCCATGTAGCTAGCTCATTCTACATGGACATTTTAGTCTCAGCTGCCATGAAGCAAGAACACTGTGCATGGATATGTTGGGCTGATCTGCCACATAGGTGGCGCTCTGTATATGAACATATTGTACTTGTCTGTCATGTAGCTAGCTCTTAGTATATGGATATGTTGGACTCATCAGCCATGTAACCAGCTCTCTATGTATGAACATGTTGGACTCATCTGACTTGTAGCTAGCCCTCTAAATATACACATATTGCACCCATCTGCCATGTAGCTAACTCTCAGTATATGAACACATTGGACTCATCTACCATGTTGCTAGAACTCCGTATATTGAAATGTTGCACTACCCTGCCATGTAGCTAGCTCTCTGCATATGGACATTTTGGACTTCTCTGCCATGTAGCTAGCTCTCTGTGCATGTATAAGTTAGACTGATCTTCCATGTATGTAGCTCTCTGTATATGAACATATTGGACTTGTCAGTCATGTTGCTAGCTCTCTGTATATGGACATGTTGGACTATTCATCCATGTAGCCACCTCTCTGTGTATGAACATGTTGCTCTAATCTACCTTGTAGCTAGCCCTCTAAATATCCACATGTAGGACTCCTCTGACATTTAGCTAATTTTCAGAATATAGACATGTTAGACTAATCTTCCACATAGCTAGTACTCTCTATATGGACATGTTGGAGTACTCTGCCATGTAGCTAACTCTCAGTATATGGACATCTTAATCTTGTCTGTCATGTAGTTGACTCTTTGTGCATGGATATGTTGGAATGATCTGCCATGTAGGTATCTCTCTGTATATGAACATATTGGACTTGTCTTTCATGTAACTAGCTCTCTGTATATGGACATGTTGAATCATCATACATGTAGCCAGCTCTGTGTATGAACATGTTGCACTCATCTGCCTTGTACTTAGCACTCTAAATATACACATGTTGGACTCATCTGCCATGTTGCTAACTTTCAGGACATGGACATGTTGGACTCATGTGGTATGTAGCTAGAACTCTGTATATGTAAATGTTGCACTACACTGCCATGTATCTAGTTCTCTGTATATGGAAATTTTTGAATCGTCTGCCATGTGGCTAGCTCTCTCTTCATCGATATGTTAAGACTCATCTGCCATGTAGGTAGGACTCTGTATTGGAACAAATTGGATTTGTCTTCCATGTAGCTATCTCTCTGTATATGTACATGTTGGACTCATCGGCCATTTAGCGATCTCTCTCTGTATGAGCATGTTGGACTCATCTGTCTTGTAGCTATCACTCTAAATTTTCACATGATGGACTTATCTACGATGTAGATAACTCTCAGTATATGGACATGTTGAACTCATCTGCTTTCTAGATAGTACTCTGTATATGGACAAGTTGGACTACACTGGCATGAAGCTAGTTCTCAGTATATGCACATGGTGGACTCATCTGCCACGTAGCTATTACTCTGTATCTGTAATTGTTGCACTACTCTGCCATGTAGCTAGCTCCCTGTGCATGGATATGATGGTAAAATCTGCCATGTAGGTCGCTCTATGTATATATACATATTGGATTCGTCTGCCATGTAGCTAGCTCTCTGTATATGGACATGTTATACTCAATCTACCATGTAGCCAGCTCTCTCTGTATGAACATGTTGGACTCCTCTGCCTTTTACCAAGTCCTCTATATATACACATGTTGGACTGATCTGCATTTTTTAGCTAACTCTCCATATATGGGCATGTTGGATTCATCTGCCATATAGCTAGTATTATGTATATGGCTATGTTGGAATACTCTGCCATGTAGCTAGCTTTCAGTGTATGGACACTTTGGACTCATTTGCCATGTAGCTAGAACTCTATATATGGAAATGTTGCACTACTCTGCCATGTAGCTAGTTCTCTGTATATGGACATTTTGGACTCATCTGCCATGTGGCTAGCAATCTGCATGGATATGTTGGACTGATGTGCCATGTAGGTAGGTCTCCACATATGAACAGATTGGACTTGTCTGCCATGTAGCTAGTGCTCTGTATATGGACATGTTGGATTTGTCTGCCATGTAACTAGCTCTCCAAATATGGACATGTTATACTCAATCAGACATGTAGCCAGTTCTCTGTGTATGAACATGTTGGACTCATATGCCTTTTAGTTAGCCCTCTATATATACGCAGGTAGGACTCATCTGCCATGTAGCTAACTCTCAGTATGTGGACATGTTGCAGTCATCTGCCATGTAGCTAGTACTCTGTATATGGACATATTTGACAACTCTGCCATGCAACTATCTCTCAGTATATGAACACGTTGGACTCATCTGCCATGTAGCTAGAACTCTGTATATGGACATGCTGCTCTACTCTGCATGTAGTTTGATCTCTGTATATGCACACTTTGGACTCATCTACCATATAGCTAGCTTTTTGTGCATGGATATGTTGGACTCATCTGAAGTGTAGTTTGCTCTCTGTCTTTGAATATATTGTACTTGACTGCCATATAGCTAACTCTCTGTATATGGACATGTAGGTCTCATCAACCATGTTGCCAGTTCTCTGAGTTTGGACATGTTGGACTCATTTATCTTGTGCTATCCCTCTAAAAATACACATGTTGGATTCATTGCCATGTTGCTAACTTTCAGTATACGGACATGTTGGAATCATCTGCCATGTAGATTGCTCTCTGTGCATGGATAGGTTGGACAGATCTGCCATGTAGGTAGCTCTCTGTATATGAACATATTGGACTTCTCTGCCATGTAGCTAACTCACTGTATATGGGCATGTTGGACTCATCAGCCATGTAGCCAGCTCTCTCTGTATGAACATGTTGGACTCATCTGCCTTGTAGCAAGTCCTCTATATATACACATGTTGGCCTGATCTGCATTTTGTAGTTAACTCTCAGTATAATAACATGTTGGACTCATCTGCCATGTTGATAGTAATCTGTATATGGATATGTTGAAATACTCTGCCATGTAGTTAGCTTTCAGTGTATGGACACTTTGGACTCATCTGCCATGTAGCTAGAACTCTGTATATGGAAATGTTGCACTTACTCTGTCATTTAGTTAACTCTCTGTATATGGACATTTTGGATTCATCTGCCATGTGACTAGCTCTCTGTGCATGGATATGTTGGACTAATCTGCCATTTAGGTATCTCTCTGTATATGAACATATTGGATTTTTCTGACATGTAGTTAGCTCTCTGTATATGGACATGTTGGACTCCTCAGCCATGTAGCCCACTCTCTCTGTATGAACATGTTGGATGCATCTTCCTTGTAGCATCTTTATATATACACATGTTGGACTCATCTGCCATGTAGATATCTTTCAGTATATGAACATGTTGGGCTCATCTGCCATTTAGTTAGCCCACTCTCTCTGTATGAACATGTTGGATGCATCTTCCTTGTAGCATCTCTATATATACACATGTTGGACTCATCTGTCATGTAGATATCTTTCAGTATATGAACATGTTGGACTACTCTGCCATGTAGCTAGCTCTCAGTATATACACATGTTGAACTCATCTGCCATGTAGCTAGAACTGTGTATATGGAAATGTTGCCATACTCTGTCATTTAGCTAGCTCTCAGTATATAGACATTTTGGACTCATCTGCCGTGCAGCTGGCTCTCTATGCATGGATATGTTAGACATCTGCCATGTAGGAAGCTCTCTGTATATGAACATTTTGGCATTGTCTGCATTTAGCTAGCTCTCAGTTTATGGATATGTTGCACTCATCAGCCATGTAGCCAGCTCTCTATGCATGAACAGGTTGGACTCATATGCCTTGTAGCTAGCCCTCTAAATACACATGTTGGACCTATCTGCCATGTAGCTAGATCTCTGTATATGGACATGTTGGACTCATCAGCCTTGTAGGCAGCACTCTCTGTATGAACACGTTGGACTCATCTTTCTTGTAGCTAGCCCTCTAAAAATACACATGTTGGACTCATCTATCATGTTGTTAACTCTCAGTATAAGGACATGTTGGACTCATCTGCCATGTAGCTACTAATCTGTATATGAACATGTTGGACTACTCGGTCATTTAGCTGTCTCTCAGTATATGCAAACGTTGGACTCATCTGCCATGTAGGTAGAACTCTGTATGTGGAAATGTTGTACTAGTCTTCCATGAGGCTATCTCTCTGTATATGGACATTTTGGACTCGTCTGCCATGTAACTAGCTCTCTGTGCATGGATATGTTGGACTGATCTATCATGTTGGTAGCTCTCTGTATATGAACATATTGGATTTTTCTGCCATGTAGCTAGCTCACTACATGTGGGCATGTTGGACTCATCAACAATGTAGCCAGATCTCTGTATGAACATTTTGGACTCATCTGCCTTGTACCAACACCTATCTATATATACATGATGGACTCATCTGCATTTTGTAGATAACTCTCAGTATATGGACATGTTTGACTCATATGCTATGTAGCTAGTACTCTGTATAAGGATATGTTGGACTACTTTGCTATGTAGCTAGCTCTCAGATTTTGGACTCATCTGCCATGTAGCTAGAACGCTGTATATGGAAATGTTGCACTACTCTGACATGTAGCTAGTTCTCTGTATATGAACATTTTGGAGTCATCTGCCATGTGGCTAGCAATTTGCATGGATATGTTGGACTGATCTGCCATGTAGGTAGGTCCCTGTATATGAACAGATTGGACTTGTCTGCCATGTAGTTAGCTCATTGTATATGGATATGTTGGACTCATCTGCCATGTAGCTAGAACTCTATATATGG
>NW_006408877.1:780755-785291 GCF_000296735.1 Chrysochloris asiatica
CTATTAAAAGATTCACCATGTACCTAGCCCTCTTTATATGGACATTTTGGACTCGTCTGACATGTAGCTAGCTTTCTGTGCATGGATAGGTTGGACTGATCTGCCATGTAGTTAGCTCTCTGCATATGAACATATTATACTTGTCTGCCATGTAGCTAGCTCCCAGTAAATGTACATGTTGGAATCATCAGCCATGAAGCCAGCTCTCTGTGTATGAACATGTTGGACTCATTTGACTTGAACCTAGCTCTCTAAGTATACATCTACCATATATAATCATCTATCATGTTGCTAACTCTTAGAATACGGACATGTTGGACTCATCTGCCTTGTAGTTAGCACTCTGTACATAGACCTGTTCGACTACTAGCTAGCTCTCAGTGTATGGACACTTTGGACTCCTCTGACATGTAGCTAGAACCCTGTCTATGGAAATGTTGAACTACTCTGCCATGTAGCTAGCTCTCTGTACATGAACATATTGGATTTGTCTGCCATGTGACTAGCTGTCTGTGCATGGATATGTTGCACTGATCAGCCATGTAGGTAGCTCTCTGTATATGAACCTATTGAACTTATCTGCCATGTAGCAAGCTCTTTGTATATGGACATGTTGCATTCATCAGCCTTGTAGCAAGCTCTCTCTGTATGAGCATGTTGAACTCATCTGCCTTGTAGCTATCTCTCAGTATATGCATACGTTGGGCTCATCTGCTATGTAGCTAGTACTCTGTATATGGACATGTTGCACTACTCAGCCATGAAGCCTGCTCTCTGTGAATGAACATATTGGACTCATCTGCCTTGTAGTTAGCTATCTAAATATACACATGTTGTACTCATCTGTCATGTAGCTTGTATTCTGAATATGGACATGTTGTACTCATCTGCCATGTAGCTAGCTCTCAGTATATGGACACCTGGACTCATCTGCTATGTAGCTAGAACTCTGTATATGGAAATGTTGCACTATTCTGCATTTAGCTAGCTCTCTGTATATGAACATTTTTGCTCGTCTGCCATGTAGCTCGCTATCTGTGCTTGGATATGTTCGACTGATCTGCCATTAGGGAGCTCTCTGTATATGAACATATTGAACTTCTCTGCCATGAGGCTAGCTCTCAGTATATGGGCACATTGAACTCATCTGCAATGTAGCTACAAGTCTGTATGTGAAAATGTTGTGCTATTCTGCCACGTAGCTAGCTCTCTGTATATGGATATTTTGGACTCATATGCAAAGTAGCTAGCTCTCTGTGCTTGGATATGTTGTAATGATCAGCCATGTAGGTAGTTCTCAGTATATGAACATAATGAAATTTTCTGCCATGTAGCTAGCTCTCAGTATATGGACTTGTTGGACTCATCAGACATGTAGCCAGATCTCTGTGAATGAACATGTTGGACACATCTGCCTTGTAGTTAGCCCTCTAAATATACACATGTTGGTCTCATCTGTGAAATATCTAACTCTGAGTATATGGACATGTTCGATTCATCTGCCATGTAGCTAGTACTCTGTATAAGGATATGTTGGACTCCTTGGACTCATCTGACATGTAGCTAGAATTCTGTAATGGAAATGTTCCATTATTAGGCATTTAGGTAGCTCTCTGTATATGGACATTTTTGACTCGTCTGCCATGTAGCTAGCTCTCTGTATATGATCAAATTGAACTTGTCTTCCAAGTGGCTAGCTCTCTGTATACGGACATGTTAGACTCATCAGCCATGTAGCCAGCTCTCTCTATATGGACATGTTGAATTCATCTGCCATGTAGCTAGTACACTGTATACGGACATGATGAACTACTCTGCCATGAAGCTAGCTATCAGTATATGGACACGTTGGACTCATATGCTATGTAGCTAGAACTCTGCCTATGGACATATTGCTCTACTCTGCCATGTAGCTAGCTCTCTGTATATGGACATGGCACACTCATCAGCCATGTAACCATGTCTCTGTGTATAAACATGTTGGACTCATCTGCCTTGTAGCTAGTCCACTAAATATAATCATGATGGACTCATCTGTCATGTTGCTAACTCTCAGTATACGAACATGTTGGACTCATCTGCTATGTAGCTTGTACTCTGTATATGGATATGTTGGACTAGTCTTCCATGTAGCTAGCTCTATCTTTTTGACATTTTGTATATGGACATATTGGACTCCTCTGCCATATAGCTACCTCTCAGTGCATGGATATGATGGACTGATTTGCCATGTAGATAGCTCTCTGTATATGAACATACTGGACTTTTCGGCCATGTACCTACCTCTGTGTGTATGGAAATGCTGGACTCATCATCCATGTAGTCAGCTCTGTCTGTATGAACATGATGGACTCATCTGCCTTGTAGCAAGTCCTCTATATATACACATGTTGTATTCATATGGTTTTTGTAGCTAATTCTCAGTAAATGAACATGTTGGATTCATCTGCCATGTAGCTAGTACACTGTATATGAACATGTTGAACTACTCTACAATGTAGCTAGCTCTCTGTATATGGACATTTTGGACTCGTAAGCCATGGAGCTTGTACTCTGCATATGGATATATTAGACTGCTCTGCCATGTAGCTAGCTGTCAGTATGTGTACTCTTGGACTCATTTGCCATATAGCTAGAACTCTGTATATGGAAATGTTATACTGCTCGTCCATGTAGCTAGCTCTGTGTAATGGACATTTTGGACTTGTGTGACTTGTAGTTATTTCTCTGTGCATGGATATGTTGGACTGATCTGCTATGTAGGTAGCTCTCTGTACATGAACATATTGGACTAGTCTGCCATGTAGCTAGCTCTCCGTATAAGGAAATACTGTACTCATCAGCCATGTATCCAGTTCTCTCTGTACGAGCATGTTGGACTCATCTGCCTTGCAGCTAGTCCTCTATATATACACATGTTGCACTCATCTGCCATGTAGCTAACTATCTGTATATGGACACATTGGACTCATCTGCCATGTAGCTAGTACTCTGTATATGTACATGTTGGACTACTCTTCCATGTAGCTAGCTCTCTTTATATGCACATTTTGGACTAGTCTGCCATGTAGCTAGCTCTCTGCCCATGGATTTGATGGACTGATCTGCCATGTAGGTAGCTCTTGTATAGGAACATACTGGATTTTCAGCCATATAGCTACCTCTCTGTATATGGCAATGATGGACTCATGAGCCATGAAGTCAGCTCTCTCTGTATGAACAGGTTGGACTCATCTGCCTTGTAGCAAGTACTCTGTATATGTTTTGTTGTTAAGTTTCGTCAAGTGGTTTCCGACCCATAGCCACCATGTACATGGTTTCCAAGGGTGTAAATCTTTACAAAGTAAATCGTAAAGATTTGCTCTCTATATATACATGCTATAATCATATTCCTTTTGTAGATAATTCTCAGTATACGGACATGTTATACTCATCTGCTATGTAGCTAGTACTCTGTATAAGGACATGTTGGATCGATCTGCCATGTAGCTAAGACCCTGTATATGGAAATGTTGCACTATTCTGCCATGTAGCTAGCTCTCTGTATACGGACATATTGCACTACTCTTTCATGTAGCTGGATGTCAGTATTTGGACTCATCTGCCATGTAGCTAGCTCTGTGTATATGGACATTTAAGACTCGTGTGCCATGTAGTTAGTTCTCTGTGCATAGATATGTTGGACTGATCTGCTATGCAGGTAGCTCTCTGTATATGTACATATTTGACTTGTCTGCCATGATGTTAGCTCTCTGTATATGGACATGTTGGACTCATCAGCCATGTATCCACCTCTCTCTATACGAGCATGTTGGACTGATCGGCCTTATAGCTAGTCCTCTATATATGTACACATGCTTGACTCACTGCCATGTAGCTAACTCTCAGTATATGGACGTGTTATACTTGTCTGCCATGTAACTAGTACTCTGTATATGGACATGTTGGACTACTCTGCCATGTAGCTAAGTATCAGTATATGGACACATTGCACTCATCTGCCATGTAGCTAGCTCTCAGTATATGGAGAAGTTGGACTCATCTGAAATGTAGCTAGGACTCTGTATATGGAAATGTTGCACTACTCTGCCATATAGCTACCTCTCTCTATATGGACATTTTGTACTCATCAGCCATGTAGCTAGCTCTCTGTGCATGGATATGTTGGACTGATCTGCCATGTAGGTAGCTCTCTGTATATGAATATTTTGCACTTCTCTGACATGTAGCTACTTCTCAGTACATGGACAGGTTGGACACATCCGTCATGTATCTCGCTCTGTCTGTATGAATATTTTGGACTCATCTGCCTTGTAGCAAGTCTTCTATATATCCATGTTGGACTCATCTGCATTTTGTAGCTAACTCTCAGTATATGGACATGTTGGACTCATCTGCCATGTAGTTAGTACTTTGTATATGGACATGTTGGATTACTCTGACATGTAGCTAGCTCTCAGTATATGGACATGTTGGACTCATCTGCCATGTAGTTAGTACTTTGTATATGGACATGTTGGATTACTCTGACATGTA
>NW_006408877.1:785391-787848 GCF_000296735.1 Chrysochloris asiatica
TCAGTATATGGACATGTTGGACTCATCTGCCATGTAGTTAGTACTTTGTATATGGACATGTTGGATTACTCTGACATGTAGCTAGCTCTCAGTATATGGACATGTTGGGCTCATCTGCCATTTAGCTAGAACTCTGTAGATGGAAATTTTGCATTACTCTGTCATGTAGCTAGCTCTCTGTGCATGGATAAGTTGGGCTGAACTGCCCTGTAGGTAGCTCTCTTTATATGAATATACTGGACTTTTCAACCATGTAGTTAGTACTCTGTATATGGACATGATGGACTCATCAGATATGTATCCAGCTCTCTCTCTATGAACATGTTGGACTCATCTGCCTTGCAGCTAGTCCTCTATATATATACATGTTGGACTCATCTGCCACGTAGATAACTTGCAGGATATGGACATGTTGGACTCATCTGTCATCTAGCTACTACTCTGTATGTGGACATATTGGACTACTCTGCCATGTAGCTAGCTCTCAGTATATGGACATGTTGGACTACTCTGCCATGTATCTAGCTCTCAGTATTTGGACATGTTTGACTCATCTGCGATTTATCTAGAACTCTGTAGATGGAAATGTTGCACTTACTCTGCCATGTATCTAGATCACTGTATATGGACATTTTGTATTCGTCTGCCATTTAGCTTCCTCTCTTCATGGATATGTTGGACTCATCAGTCATGCAGGTAGCTCTCTGTACATGAACATATTGAACTTGTCTGCCATGTAGCTAGCTGTCTGTATATGGACATGTTGGACTCATCAGCCTTGTAGACAGCTCTCTCTGTATGATCATGTTGGACTCATATGCCTTGTAGCTAGCACTCTAAATATGCACATGTTGGACTCATCTGCCATGTTGCTAACTCTCAGTATAGGGACATGTTGGACTCGTCTGCCATGTAGCTAGTACTCTCTATATGGACATGTTGGACTACTCTGCCATGTATCTATCTCTCTGTGCATGGATATGTTGGACTGATCTTCCATGTAGATAGATCTCTGTATATGAACATATTGGAAGTGTCTGCCATGTAGCAAGCTCTTTGTATATGGACATGTTGAACTACTCTGCCATGTAGCTAGCTCTCATTATATGGATACGTTGCACTCATCTGCCATTGAGCTAGTAGTCTGTATATGGAAACGTTGCACTACTCTGCCATGTATCTAGCTCTCTGTATATGGACCTTTTGTACTCATCAGCCATGTAGCCCGCTCTGTCTGTATGAATATTTTGGACTCATCTGCCTTGTAGCAAGTACTTTATATACAAATGTTGGGCTCATCTGCATTTTGTAAATAACTCTCAGTATATGGACATGTTGTGATCATCAGTCATGTAGCTAGTTCTCTGTATATGGACATGCTGGACTACTTTGACATTTAGCTAGCTCTCAGTATATGGACATGTTAGACACATCTGTTATGTTGTTAGAACACTGTATATTGAGATGTTGCACTACTCTGCTATGTAGCTAGCACTCAGTATTTGGACACGTGGACTCATCTGCCATTTAGTTAGGACTCTGTAGATGGAAATGTTGCACTTACACTACCATATATCTAGCTCTCTGTATATGGACATTTTGGATTCGTGCCATGTAGCTAACTCTCTGTGCATGAATATGTTGGACTGGTCTGTCATATAGATTACTCTCTGTATATGAACACATTGGACTTGTCTGCGATGTAGCTTGCTATCACTATATGAACATGTTGGACTCATCAGCCATGTATCAAGCTCTCTCTGAATGAACGTGCTGGAGTCATCTGCTTGTAGCTAGCCCACTAAATATACACCAGTTGGATTCATCTGCCATGTAGCTAACTTTCAGTATATGGACATGTTGGACTTATCTGCCATGTAGCTAGCTAACTCTCAGTATATGGACATGTTGGACTACTCTGTCATTTAGCTAACTACCAGTATATGGAAACATTGGACTAATTTACCATGTAGGTAGAACTCTGTATATGGAAATGTTGCACTGCTGTGCCATGTAGATAGCTCTCTGTATATGCACATTGTGGACTCGTCTGCCATGTAGATAGCTCTCTGTATATGGACATGTTGGACTCATCAACCATTTATCCAGCTCTCTCTGTATTATCATGTTGGACTCATGTACCTTGTAGCTTTGTTGTTGTTGTTGTCAGGTGCCATCGAGTCGGAACCAACTCTTAGCGACCCCATGCACAGCAGAACTAAACAATGTTCGATCCTGGGTCAACCTCACTACCGCTGCCACACTTGAGTCCATCAATGATGCCACCTGGCATCATTCTGGAATGCTCATACTTCTCAACGTTGTCCATAGCTTGTCATGATCCACACAATCGAAAGTCTTTGCGTAGTCAATAAAGCACAGGTAAACATCCTTCTGATATTCTCTGCTTTCAGCCAAGATCCATCGGACATCAGCAATGATATCTCTCATTCCACG
>NW_006408877.1:788288-795324 GCF_000296735.1 Chrysochloris asiatica
TAACCATTTCCTTTTGGTACAATGACTCTGTGTATTCCTTCCATCTTTTCTTGATGCATTCTGCATCATTCAATAATTTGCCCAGTGAATCTTTCAATAATGAAAGTCGAGGCTTGAATTTTTTCTTCAGTTCCCCCATCTTGAGAAATACTGACCTTGTAGCTAGTCCTCTATATATACAGATTTTGGACTCATATTCCATGTAGCTAACTCTCAGTATATGGACATTTTTGACTCATCTGCCATGTAGCTAGTACTCTGTATGTCAACATGATGGACTACTCTGCCATGTAGCTAGCTATCAGTATGTGGACACATTGGACTCCTCGGCCATGTAGCTAGCTCTCTATGCATGGATATGTTGGACTGTTCTGACATGTACGTAGCTGTCTGCATATGAACATACTGGACTTTTTGGCAATGTAGCTTCTTCTCTGTATGTGGGCATTTTGGACTCATCAGCTATGTAGTCAGCTCCCTGCATATGAACATGTTGGATTCATCTGCCTTGTAGCAAGTTCTCTTTATATGCACATGTTTTACTCATATGTTTTTTGTAGCTAATTCTCAATATATGGACATGTTGGACTCATCTGCCATGCAACTAGTACTCTGTATATGGACATGTTGAACTACTCTGTCATGTATCTAGGTCTCAGTATATGGACGTGTTGCAGTCATCTGCCATGTAGCTAGACCTCTGTATATGGAAATGTTGCACTACTTTGCCATGTAGCTAGATCTCTGTATATCAATATTTTTGATTCATCTGAAATGTAGTTAGCTCTCTGTGCATTGATATGTGGGTCTGATCTGCCATGAAGATAGCTCTCTGTATATGAACATATTGGACTTGTCTGCTGTGTAGCTAGCTCTCTGTATATGAACATATTGGACTCATCTGCCATGTAGCTAGTGCTCAGTATATGGACATGTTGGAATCATCAGCCATGTATCTAGCTCTCTCTGTATGAACATCTTGGAGTTATCTGCTTTGAAGTTAGCCCTCTAAATATATACATGTTAGACTCATCTCCCATGTAGCTAACTTTCAGTATATGGGCATGCTGGACTCATCTGCTATGTAGCTAGCTCTCAGTAGATGGACATGTTGGACTCATCTGCCATGAAGGTAGAACTCTGTATATGGACATGCTGGAACACTCTACCTCTCTGTATACGGACACATTGGACTCATCTGCCATGTAGCTAGAACTCTGTATATGGAAATGTTGCAGTACTCTGTCATGTAGCTAGCTATCTGTATATGGACAATTTGGACTCGTCTGCCATGTAGCTAGATCTCCTTATGTGGATATATTAAACTGATCTGCCATGTAGGTAACTCTCTGTATATGAACATGTTGGACTCATCAGCCATGTATCCAGCACTCTCTGTATGAACATATTGGAGTTATCTGTCTTATAGCTAGCTCTCTAAATATACTCATGTTGGACTCATCTGCTATATAGCTAACTCTCAGTATATGGACATGTTGGACTCATCTTCCATGTAGCTAGTACTCTGTATGTGGACATGTAGGACTAGTCTGCATGTAGCCAGCTCTCAGTATATGCACAGGTTGGACTCATCTGCCATGTAGTTAGAACTCTGTATACGGAAATGATGCACTGTTCTGCCATGTAGCAAGCTCTCTGTACATGGATACTATGGATTCATCTGCCATGAAAATAGCTCTCTAAATATGAACATAGTGGACTTGTCTGCCATGTATCTAGCTCTTTGTTTATGAACATATTGGACTCATCTGCCATGTAGCTAGTGCTCAGTATATGGACTTGTGGGACTCATCTGTCATGTAGCTAACTCTCAATATATTGATATGTTGGACTCATCTGGCATTTAGCATGTACTCTACATATGGATATGTTGGAATCATCTGCCATGTAGCTAGACCTCCATATACTGAAATGTTGCGCTACTCTGCCATGTAGCTAGCTCTCTCTATGTGGACATTTTGGTCTCGTCTGCCATGTAGTTAGCTCTCGGTGCATGGATATGTTGGACTGATCTGCCATGTCAGTAGCTTTCTGTATATGAACATATTGGACTTGTCTGGCATGTAGCAAGCTCTCTGTAAATGTACATGTTGGACTCATCAGCCATGTAGCCATCTCTCTCTGTATGATCATGTTGGAGTCATCTGCGTTGTAGCTAGCCCTCTAAATATACACATGTTTGAGTGATCTGCCATGTAGCTAACTCTCAGTATATGGACATGTTGGACTCATCTACCATAAAGCTAGTACTCTGTATATGGACAAGTTGGATTACTCTGCCATGTAGCTAGATGTCATTATATGGACAGGTTGGACTCATCTGCCATATAGCTAGAACTCTGTATACGGAAATGTTGCACTACTCTGCCATGTACCTAGCTCTCTGTATATACACATTGGGAATTCGTCTGCCATGTACTTAGCTCTCTGTGCATGAATATGTTGGAATGATGTGCTATGAAGATAGCTCTCTGTATATAAACATATTGGACTTGTCCGCCATGTAGCTAGCTCTCAGTACATGGACATGTTGGATTCATCAGACATGTAGCTAGTATTCTGTATTTGGATATGTTGGACCACTCTGTCATGTAGTTAGCTCTCAGTATACAGACACGTTGGACTCATCTGTCATGTAGATAGAACTCTGTATATGGAAGTGGTGCACAACTCTACTATGTAGCTAGCTCTCTGTATATGGACATTTTGTTCTTGTCTGCCTTGTAGCTAGCTCTCTGTACATGAATATGTTGGACTGATCTGCCATGTATTTAGCTCTCTGTATATGAACATATTGGACTTGACTGCCATGTAGCTAGCTCTCTGTATATGGACTTGTTGGACTCATCGGCCATGTAGCCAGCTCTCTGTATGCACATGTTGCACTCATCTGCCTTGTAGCTAGCCCTTTAAATATACACATGTTGGACTCATCTGCCATGTAGCTAACTCTCAGAATATGGACATGTTGGGCTCATCTGCCATGTAGCTAGTACTCTGAATATGGACATGTTGGACTACTCTGCCATGTAGCTAGCTCTCTCTTTGGACATGTTGGACTTGTCTGCCATATTGGTAGCTCTCTGTATATGGACATGTTGGAATCATTAGGCATGTACTCAGCTATCTGTGTATGAACATATTTGACACATCTGTCTTGTAGCTTGTCCTCTATATATGCACATGTTGGACTCATCTGCCATGTAGCTAACTCTCAGTATATGGACATGATGGACTCATCTGCTACGTAGCTAGTACTCTGATTATGGACATGTTGGACTACTCTGCCATGTAGCTAGCGCTCAGTATATGGACACGTTGGACTCATCTGCCATGAAGCTACAACTCTGTATATGGAAGTGTTGCACTTGTCTGCAATGTAGCTAGCTCTCTGTATATGGAGATTTTGGACTCGTCTGCCATGTATCTAGCTCTCTGTGCATGTATATGTTGGATTGACCTGCCATGTAGGTAGCTCTCTTAATATGAACATATTGGAATTGTCTGCTATGTAGCTAAGCACTCTATGTATGGATATGCTGGAATCATCAGCTATGTAGCCAATTCTCTCTGTATTACCATGTTGGAATCATCTGCCTTGTGGCTACTCCTCTATTTATTCATATGTTGGACTTATCTGCCATGTAGCTAACTCTCACTATATGGACATGTTGGACTCCTCTGCCATGTAGATAGTACTGTGTATATGGACATATTGGAGTACTCTGCCTGGTAGCTACCCTTTTGTATGTGGTCATTTTGTACTCGTTTGCAATGTAGCTAGCTGTCTGTCATGGATATGTTGGACTGATCTGGCATATTGGTAGCTCTCTTTATATTAACATACTGGACTTGTCTGCCATGTAGCTAGCTGTTTGTACATGAACATGTTGCACACATCAGCCATGTCGGCAGCACTCTTTGTATGAACCTGTTAGACACATCTGCCTTGTAGGTTGTCTGTAAATATACACATATTGGACTTACCCGCCATGTAGCTAACTCTCAGTATATGCACCTGTTGGTCTCATCTGCCATGTAGCTAGAACTCTGTATATGGACGTATAGGACTACACTTCTATATAGCTAGCTCTCTATATATGGACATTTTGGACTCCTCTGCCTTGGAGCAATCTCTCAGTGCATGGATATGTTGGACTGATCTGCCATGTAGGTAGCTCTCTGTATATTAACATATTGGTATTGTCTACCATATAGCTAGCTTTCAGTATATGGACATGTTGGATTCATCAGCCATGTAGCGTAGCCAAATCTCTGTGTATGAACATATTGGAAACATTTGCCTTGTATCTAGCCCTCTAAATATACACATGTTGGACTCTTCTGCCATGTTGGTAGCTGTCATTTTATGGACACGTTGGACTCATCTGCCATGTAGCTAGAACTCTTTATATGGAAATATTGCACTACTCTACCATGTAGCTAGCTCTCTGTATATGAACATTTTGGTCTCATCTGCCATGTAGCTAGCTTACTGTGCATGGATATGTTGGACAGATCTGCCATGTAGGTAGCTGTCTGTATATGAACATATTGGACTTCACTGCCCTGTAGCTAGCTCTCTTTATATGGACATGTTGGACTCATCATCCATAAAGGCAGCTCTCTGTATGAACATGTTGGATTCATCTGTCTTGTAACTAGTCCTCTATATATACACATGTTGAAATCATCTACCATGTAGTTAAGTCTCATTATAAGGACATGTTGAACTCATGTGTCATGTAGCCAGTACTCTGTATATGGACATAACGGACTACTCTGCCATGTAGCTTGCGCTCATTATATGGACACATTGAACTCATCGGCCATGTAGCAAGAACTATGTACATGGAAATGTGGCACTACTCTGTGATGTAGCTAGCTCTCTGTATATGGACATATTGGACTTCTCTGCCATGTACCTGGCTCTCTTTATATGGACATGTTAGACTCATCATCCATATAAGCAGCTCTCTGTATTAACAATTTTTATTCATCTACATTGTAACTAGTCCTGTATATATACACATGTTGAAATCATCTACCATGTAGCTAACTCTCAGTATATGGACATGTTGGACTCATCTTCCAAGTAGCTAGTACTCTGTATATGGACATTTTGGACTCGTCTGACATGTAGCTAGCTCACTTTGCATGGATATGTTGGACAGGTCTGCCATGTAGGTAGCTCTCTGTCTATGTACATATTGGACTTCTCTGACATGTAGCTAGCACTCTTTGAATGGCTTGGTTGGACTCATCAGCATTGTAGTCAACTCTCTCTGTATGAACATGTTGGGCTCCTCTGCCTTGTAGCTAGTCCTCTCTATATAAAAATGTTGGACTCATCTGCCATGTAGCTAACTCTCAGTATATGGACATCTTGGACTCATCTGCCATGTAGCTAGTGCTCTGTATTTGGACATATTGGACTACTCTGCCTTGTAGCTAGCTCTCACTATATGGACACGGTGAACTCATCTGCCAATTAGCTAGAAATATGTATATGGAAATTTGGCACTACTCTGCGATGTAGCTAGCTCTCTGTGTATGGACATTTTGGACTCGTCTGCCATGAAGCTAGCTCTCTGTGCATGTATATGTTGGAATGATCTGCCATGTAGGTAACTCTCTTTACATAAACATATTGGACGTGTCTGCTATGTAGCTATCTCTCTATGCATGGATATGTTGGAATCATCAGCCATGTATGTCTGTATGTATGAACATGTTGGACTCATCTACTTTGTAGCTATTACTCTATATATACACATATTGCACTCATCTGCCATGTAGCTCACTCTCAGTATATGGACATGATGGACTAATCTTCCATGTAGCTAGTACTCTGAATATGGGCATATTGGAATACTCTGCCATGTAGCTAGCTCTCTGTAGATGGACATTTTGGAGTCGTCTGTCATGGAGCCAGCTCTCTGTGCATGGGTATGATGGACTGAAATGCCATATAGGTAGCTCTCTGTATATGAACATATTGGACTTGTCTGCCATGTAGCTAGCTCTCTATGCATTGATATGTTGGACTCATGAGCCATGTAGCCAGCTCTCTCTGAATGAACATGTTGGACTCATCTGCCTTGTATCTTGTCCTCTATATATATACATGTTGGACTCATCTGTCATGTAGCTAACTCTCAGTACATGGATATGATGGGCTCATCTTCCAAATAGCTAGTACTCTGTATATGGACATGTTGAACTACAGTGCCATGTAGATTCCTTTCTGTATGTAGACATTGTGGACTCATCTGCCATGTAGGTAGCTAAATGTGCATGGATATGTTGGACTGATCTGCCATGTAGGTAGCTCTCTGTATATGAACATATTTTTCTTGACTGCCATGTTGGTAGCTCTCAGTATATGGACATGTTGGAGTCATGAGGCATGTAGCCATCTCCCTTTGTATGAACATGTGGGATATATTTGCCTTGTAGCTAGTCCTCTATATATACACATGTTGGACTTATCTGCCACATAGCTAACTCTCAGTATAGTGACATCTTGGACTCATCTGTCATGTAGCTGTTGTTGTTGTTGTTGTTGTCAGGTGCCATCGAGTCGGAACTGACTCATAGCGACCCCATGCACAGCAGAATGAAACAATGTCTGATCCTGGGCCAACCTCACTATCGTTGCCACACTTGAGTCCGTCAATGATGCCACCTGGCTGATCCATCTTGTTAGGGGTCTTCCTCTTTTTCTCTGACCCTCCACCCTACCAAGCATGACATCCTTCTTCAATGATTGTTTCCTCTGGACAACATGTCCAAAGTATGAGAGACGAAGCTTAGCCATCCTGGCCTCCAAGGAGCACTCTGGCTTCACCTCTTCCAAAACAGATCTATTGCTTCTTTTGGCAGTCCATGGCACTTTCAGTATTTTCCTCCAACCCACAACTCAAAGGCATGAATTCTTCTATGATCTTCCTTATTCACTGTCCAGCTTTTGCATCCATATGAGGCTATTGAAAACACAATGGCCTGGGTCAGG
>NW_006408877.1:795531-799316 GCF_000296735.1 Chrysochloris asiatica
GTGGTGAGGATTTTTGTTTTCTTGACATTGAGATGTAATCCATATCGAAGGCTGTGCTTTTTAATCTTCATAAGTAAATATTTCAAGTCCTCTTCACATTCAGCGATCAAGGTTGTATCATCTGCATATTGCAGGTTGTTAATGAGTCTTCCTCCAATCCTGATGCCACGTTTTTATTCTTAGAACCCAGCTTCTCGTATTTTTGCTCAGCATACAGCATACATGTAGCTAGTAATATGTATATGGACATATTTGACTACTCTGCCATGTAGCTAGTTCTCAGTATATGGTCATGTTGAACTCATCTGCTATGAAGCTAGAACTTTGTATATGGAAGTGTTGTACTACTCTGCAATGTAGCTAGCTTAATGTATATAGACATTTTTGACCAGTCTGCCATGTAGCTAGCTCTCTGTGCATGTGTATGTTGGATTGATCTGCTATGTAGGTAGCTCTCTTTATATGAACATATTGGACTTGTCTGCCATGTAGGTAGCACTCTATGCATGGAATGTTGGACTCATCACATGGAATGTTGGACTCATCAACCATATTGCCACCTCTCAGTATGAACATGTTGGACTCATCTACCTTGTAGCTCGTCCTCTATATATACACATGTTGGACTCGTCTACCATTTAGCTAAATCTCAGTATATGGACATGTTGGGCTCATCTGTCATGTAGCTTGCTCTCTGTATATGGACATTTTGGACTCATCAGACATGTAGCAAGCTCTCTGTGCATGAATATGTTGGACTGATCTGTCATGTAGGTAGTTATCTGCATATTAACATATTGGACTTGTCTGCTAAGTAGCTAGCTCAAAGTATATGGACACGTTGAACTCATCTGCCATGTAGCTAGCTCTCTGTGCATGTGTATGGAATTGTTGCACTGCTCTGCGATGTAACAAGCTCTCTGTATATGGACATTTTGCACTCGTCTGCTATGTAGCTAGCTCTCTGTAAATAGACATGTTGGACTCATCAGCCATGTAGCCAACTCTATATGTATGAATATGTTGGACTCATTTGCCATGTAGTTTGTCCTCTATACATACCCATGTTGGACTCATCTGCCATGTAACTCGGTCTCAGTTTATGGACACATTGAACTCATCCGCCATGTAGCTAGAATTCCTTATTTGGAAATGTTGTACTACTCTTCCATGTAGCGATGTCTCTGTATTTGGATATTTTGGACTCGTCTGCCGTGTACCTAACTCTATGAGCATGGATATATTGGACTGATCTGCCATGTAGGTAGCTCTCTGTACATGGATTTGTTGGACTGACCTGCCATGTAGATAGCTCTCTGTATATAAACATATTGGACTTGTATGCCATGTAGCTATCTCTCTTTATATGGACATGTTTGACACATCAGACATGTAGCCATCTCTCTGTAAGACCATGTTGGACTCATCTGCCATGTATCTAGTCCTCTATATATACACAAGTTGGACTTATCTGCCATGTAGTTAACTCTTAATATATGAATATGTTGAACTCATCTTTCATGTAGCTAGTACACTGTATATGGACATGTTGGACTACTCTGCCATGTAGCTAGCTCTCAGTATATGGACACAATGAACTCATCTGCCATGTAGCTAGAACTCTATATATGAACATATTGTACTACTCTGTCATGTAGCTAGCTTTCTGTATATGGGCATTTTGGACTCGTCTGCCATGTAGCTAGCTCTCTGTGCATGGATATATTGGACTGATTTTCCATGCAGGTAGCTTTCTGTACATTTACATATTGGACTTGACTGCCATGCAGCTAGTTCTCTATGCATGGATATGTTGTACTCATCAGCCATGTAGCCAGCTCTCTATGTATGAACGTGTTGGAACCATCTTCCTTGTAGCTAGTCCTCTATATATACACATTTTGGACTCATCTGCAATGTAGCTAACTCTCAGTATATGGACAGGTTGGACTCATAAGTCATGTAGTCAGAACTCTCTGTATGAAAATGTTGCACTACTCTGCAAAACAGCTAGCTCTCTGTATATGGACATTTTGGAATCATCTGCCATGTAGCTAGCCCTCTGTGCATAGATATATTAGACTGATCTTCCATGTAGGTAGCTCTCTGTATATGAACATATAGGGATTATCTTCCATGTAGCTAGCTCTCAGTATATGGACAGGTTGGACTCATCAGCCATATAGCCAGCTCTCTATGTATGAATATGTTGGACCCATCTGCCTTGTAGTTAGCCCTCTAAATATACACATGTTGGACTCATCTGCCATGTAGCTAACTCTCAGTATATGAACAGGTTGGACTCATCTGCCATGTAGCTAGTACTCTGTGTATGGACATGCTAGACTATTCTGCCATGTAGCTAATTCACAGTATATGGACACGTAGGACTCATCTGTCATGTATCTAGAACTCTGCATATGGAAATGTTGCAGTATTCTGCCCTGTACCTAGCTCTCTGTATATGGACATTTTGGACTCGTCAGCCATGTAGCTAGCTCTCTGTTCAAGGATATGTTGGACTGTTATGCCATGTAGGTAGCTATCTACATATTAACATATTAGAGTTGTCTGCCATGTAGCTAGTTCTCAGTTTATTGTCATGATGGACTCATCAGTCATGTAGTAAGCTCTCTGTGTATGAACATATTGGACTCATCTGCCTTGTAGCAAGTCCTCTATATATACAAATGTTGCACTCATATGCATTTTTGTAGCTAATTCTCAGTATATGGACATGTTGGACTCATCTGCCATGTAGGTAAAACTATGTATTTGGAAATGTTGCACTAATCTGTGATGTAACTAGCTCTCTGTATATGGACCTTTTGGACTCGTCTGCCATGTAGCTAGCTCTCTGTGCATGTGTATGTTGGATTGATCGGCCATGTAGGTAGCTCTCTTTATATGAACATTTTGGATTTGTCTGCCATATAGCTAGCACTATATGTATGGATATGTTGGACTCATCAGCCATGTTGCCAGCTCTTTCTGTATGAACATGTTGGACTCATCTGACTTGTTGCTAGCCCTCTATATATACACATGTAGGACTCATTTACTATGTAGTTAACTCTCAGTATACGGACATGTTGGACACATCTGCCTTGTAGCTGGCCCTCTAAATATACACATGTAGCACTCATCTGCCTTGTAACTAACTCTCGGTATATGGACATGCTGGACTCATCTGCAATGTAGCTAGTACTCTGTATATGGACATGCTGGACTCCTCTGCCATGTAGTTAGCTCTCAGTATATGGACACATAGGATTCATCTGTCATGTATGAACATAGTGGACTTGTCTGTCATGTATCTAGCTCTCTGTTTATGAACATATTGGACTCATCTGCCATGCAGCTAGTGCTCAGTATATGGACTGTGGGACTCATCTGTCATGTAGCTATTCTCAGTATATTGATATGTTGGACTCATCTGAGATTCAGCTTGTACTCTATATATGGACACGTTGGAATCATCTGCCATGTAGCTAGACCTCTGTATACTGAAATGTTGCGCTACTCTGCCATGTAGCTAGCTCTCTCTATATGGACCTTTTGGTCTCGTCTGCCATGTAGTTAAATCTTGGGGCATGGATATGTTGGACTGATCTGCCATGTCAGTAGCTTTCTGTATATGAACATATTGGACTTGTCTGGCATGTAGCTAGCTCTTTGTATATGGACATGTTGGACTCATCAGCCATATAGCCAGCTCTCAGTGTATGAACATGTTGGACTCATATGCCTTGTAGCTATGCCTCTAAATGTACACATGTTGGACT
>NW_006408877.1:799876-802303 GCF_000296735.1 Chrysochloris asiatica
TCTCTGTATATGAACATATTAGACTTTTCTGCCATGTAGCTAGCTCTCTGTTCATGGATATGTTGGACTGATCTGCTTTGAAGACAGCTTTCTGAATATGAACATATTGGACTTGTCTCCATGTATCTAGCTCTCTCTATATGGACATGTTGGACTCATCAGCCATGTAGCCAGATCTCTCTGCATGAACATGTTAGATTCATCTGCCTTGTAGCTAGTCCTCTATATATACACATGTTGAACTCATCTGCCATGTAGCTAGCTCTCAGTATATGAACATGTTGGACCCATCTGCCATGTAGGTAGAACTCTGTATATGGACATGTTGGACTACTCTGCCAGGTAGCTAGATCTGTATATATGGACATTTTGGACTTATCTGCAATGTAGCTAGCTCTTTGTAAATGGACATGTTGTACTGATCTGAATTTTGGTATTTCTCTGTATATAAACATACTGTACTTTTCTGCCATGTAGCTAGCTCTCTGTATATGGACATGTTGGATTCATCAACCATATAACCAGCTCTCTCTGAATGAACTTGTTGGACACATCTGCCTTGAAGCTAGCCCTCTAAATATACACATGTTGGACTCATGTGCAATGTAGCTAGTACTTTGTATATGGACAGGTTGGACTACTCTGCCATGTAGCTAGCTCTCTGTATACTAACATATTGGACTTGTGTACCATGTAGCTAGCTCTCTGTATATGGACACTTTAGACTCATCTGCCATATAGCTAGAACTCTGTATATGGAAATGATGCACTACTCTGCCATGTAGCTAGCTTTCTGTGTATGCACATTTTGAACTCGTTTGCAATGTAGCTAGCTGTCTGTACATGGATATGTTGTACTGATCTGCATTTTGGTAGCTCTCTGTATATGAACATATTGGACTTATCTGCCATGTAAGCAACTCTCTGTATAAGTTCATATTGGACTTGTGTGCCATGTAGCTAGCTATCAGTATATGGACATTTTGTACTCATCAGCCATGTAGCCAACTCTCTCTGTATGAACACGTTGGACTCATCTGCCTTGTAGCTAGCCATCTAATTATACACATGTTGGACTCATCTGCCATGATGCTAACCCTCAGTATATGAACATGTTGTATTAGTCTGCCATGTAGCTAGCTCTCAGTATTTGAACATTTGGACTCTTCTGTCATGTAGCTAGAGCTCTGTATATGGGCATGTTTCACTACTCTGCTATGTAGCTAACTCTCTGTATATGGACATTTTGGACTCATCTTCCATGTACCTATATCTCAGTGCATGGATATGTTGGACTTGTCTGTCATGTAACTAGCTCTCTGTATAGGAACATATTGGACTTCTGTCATGTAACTAGCTCTCTGTATATGGACATTTGGACTCAACAGCCATGTATCCATCTCTCTCTGTATGAATATTTTTTACTGCTCTGCCTTGTAGCTAGTCCTCTATATATACACATCTTGGACTTATATGTCATGTAGCTAATTCTCAGTATATGGAGATTTTGAACTCATCCCCCATGTAGCTAGTACTCTGTATATGGACATGTTGGACTACTCTGCCATGTAGCTTGTTCTCAGTATATAGACACGTTGGACTCATCTGCCATGAAGCTAGAACACTGTATATGGAAATTTTGCACTACTCTTCCAAGTAGCTAGCTCTATGTATATGGACATTTTGGACTCATCTGCAATGTAGCTAGCTCTCTGTGCATGGATTTGTTGGAATGATCTGCCATGCAGGTAACTCTCTGTGTATGAACATAGTGGACTTTTCTGCCATATAGGTGGCTCTCTGTATATTGGCAAGTTGAACTCACCAGCCATGTAGTCAGCTCTCTCTGTGTGAACATGTTGGACTCATCTGCCTTGTAACAAGTCATCTATATATACACATGTTGGACTCATGTGCATTTAGTAGCTAATTCTCAGTATATGGACATGTTGGAATCATCTGCCATTTAGCTAGTACTCTGTACATGGATATTTTGGACTGATCTGCAATGTAGGTAGCTCTCTGTATATGAACATATTGGATTGGTCTACCATATAGCTATATCTAAGAATATGGACATGTTGGATTCATCAGCCATGTAGTCAGCTCTCTGTGTATGAACATGTTGGAATCATCTGCCTTGTAGCTATTCCTCTATATATACACATGTTAGACTCATCTGCCATGTAGCTAATTCTCTGTTTGAATATGTTGGACTCATCTGCCATGTAGCTAACTCTCAGTATATGGACATGTTGAACTCATCTACCATGTAGCTAGTACTCTGTATATGGACATGTTGTACTACTCTGAAATGTAGCTAGCTCTCAGTATATGGACACATTGGACTCCGCTACCATGGAGCTAGAACTCTGTACATGAAAATGTTGCACTGCTCTGCCATGTAGCTAGCTCTCTGTATATAGA
>NW_006408877.1:803087-804330 GCF_000296735.1 Chrysochloris asiatica
CTCTGTATATGAACATTATGGATTCGTCTGCCATGTCGTTAGCTCTCTGTGCATGGATACGTTGGGCTGATCTGCCATGTAGCTAGCTCTCTTTATATGAACATGTTGGACTTGTCTGCCATGTAGCTAGGTCTCTGTATATCTACATGCAGATCTCATCAGCCGTCTAGCCAGCTTGCTCTGTATGAACATGTTGGACTCATCTGCATTGTAGCTTGTCCTATATATATACATGGTCGACTCATCTGTCATGTAGCTAACTCTCATTATATGAACATATAGGACTCATCAGTCATGTAGATAGAACTTTTTATATGGAAATGTTGCACTACTCTGTCATGTAGCTAGCTCTCTTTATATGGACATTTTGGACTCGTCTGCCATGTAGCTAGCTCTCTGTCCATGTATATGTTGGAATAATCTGCCATGTAGGTAGCTCTCTGTATATGAACATATTGGATTGGACTTCCATATAGCTAGATCTCAGAATATGGACATGTTGGACTCATCAGCCATGTAGCCAGCTCTCTGTGTATGGCCATGTTTGAATCATCTGCATTGTAGGTATTCCTCTATACATACACAAGTTAGACTCATCTGCCATGTAGCTACCTCTCTTTTTGAACACGTTGTACTCATCTGCCATGTAGCTACCTCTCAGTATTTGGACACGTTGTACTCATCTGCCATGTAGCTGGAACTCTGTATATGGAAATGATGCACTGCTCTGCCATGTAGCTAGCTCTCTGTATATGGACATTTTGGAATCGAACAGGGAGCGGGATGGAAGAACAAAGCAGATGAGAGAACAATTAGGCAGGTTTTTCCTGGGCTAAGTTGGACAGAGGTAAAGAATGATGTATGCACAATCTAGAACCAACACCGTTCTGGAATACAGGGATTGAGACATGGTTGGAAAGGGGAAACAGGGGAAAATAATGTTAAGATATTTGTCTGTCTTTTGAATCTTTGTTTCCCTTGCATACCATTATTAAATAGACAATTGAGGGGGAGAGAAAGGAATAGCAAGAAATACCACCATAGAAAGCTTGTAAGACTGATCTGCCATGTAGGTAGCTCTCTGTATATGAACATATTGCACTTGTCTGCCATGAAGCTAGCTTTCTGTATAGGGACATTATGGTCTCGTCTGCCATGTAGCTAGCACTATATATACACATGTTGCACTCATCTGTCTTGTATCTAGTCCTCTATATATACACATGTTGGACCTATCTGCCAT
>NW_006408877.1:804430-810757 GCF_000296735.1 Chrysochloris asiatica
GTATATGGACATGTTGGACTCTTCAACCATGTAGCTAATATTCTGTATATGGACATGTTCGAATACTCTGCCATGTAGCTAGCTCTCTGTATATGGACATTATGGACTCGTCTGCCATGTAGCTAGTTCTCTAAATATACACATTTTGGATTCATCTGCTATGTAGGTAAGTCTCAGTATATGGACATGTTGGACTCATCTGCCATATAGCTAGTACTCTGTATATGAACATGTTGGAATACTCTGCCATGTAGCTAGCTGACAGTATATGAACATTTTGGACTTATTTGCCATGTTGCTAGCTCTCAGTATATAGATAGGTTGGAGTCATCAGCCATGTAGCCAGCTCTCTGTATGAAAATGTTGGACTCATCTACCTTGTAGCTAGCCCTCTAAATATACACATATTGGACTCATCTGCCATCTGGCTAACTCGCAGAATATGGACATGTTGGACTCAACTGCCATGTAGCTAGAACCTTCTATATGGAAATGTTGCACTACTCTGCCATGTAGCTAGCTCTCTGTATATGGACATTTTGGACTCGTCTGCAATGTAGCTAGCTCTCTCTGCATGGATATGTTGGACTGATATGTTATATAGGTAACTCTCTATATATGAACATATTGGACTTGTCTGCCATGTAGCAAGCTCTCTCTGTATGGACATGTTGGACTCATCTGCCATGTATCTAGAACTATGTATATGAAAATGTTGTACAATTCTGCGATGTAGCTAGCTCTCTGTATATGGGCATTTCGGACTACTCTGCCACAAAGTTAGCTCTCTGTACATGTATATGTTGGACTGAACTGCCATGTAATTAACTCTCTTTATATGAACATATTGGACTTGTCTGCCATGTAGCTAGCTCTCTATGCATGGATATGTTGATCTCATAAGCCATGTAGCTAGCTCTCTCTGTATGAACATGTTGAACTCATCTAACTTGCAGCTAGTCCTCAATATATACACATGTTGGACTCATCTGACATTTACCTAGCTCTCAGTATATGGGCATTTTGGACTCATCTGCCATGTAGCTAGTACTCTGTATATGGACATATTGGACTACTCTGCCATGTAGCTAGCTCTCTGTATAAGGAAATTTTGGACTCGTCAGCGAAGTAGCTAGCTCTCTGTGCATGGATATATTGGAATGCTCTATGGTGTAGGTAGCTCTCTGCTTATTAACATATTGGACTTGTCAGCCATGTAGCTAGCTCTCAGTATAAGGCCGTGTTGGACTCATCAGCCATGTAGCAAGCTCTCTGTGTATAATCATGTTAGACACATCTGCCTTTTAGCTAGCCATCTAAGTATACACGTGTTGGACTCATCTGACATTTATCTAACTCTCCGCATATGGACATGTTGGACTCATCTACCATGTAGTTAGTACTCTGTATACGGACATATTGGACTACTCTGCCATGTAGCTAGCGGTCAGAATATGGACACGTTGGACTCATCTGCCATGTAGCTCGAACACTGAATATGAAAATGTTGCACTACTTTGACATGCAGCTAGCTGTCGGTATATGGACTTGTTGGACTCATCTGCCATGTAGCAAGAACTCTGTATTTGGAAATGTTGCACTACTCTGCCATGTAGTTTGCTGTTTTATATGGACATTTTAGACTCATCTACCATGTAGCTAGCTTTCTGTGAGTGGATATATTGGACTGATCTGCCATGTAGATAGTTCTCTGTATATAAATATATTGGACTTGTCTACCATGTAGCTAGCTCTCTGTATATGAACATTTTGGACTCATCAGCCATGTAGTGAGCTATCTCTGTATGAACATTTTGAATGCATCTGCTTTCAGCTATTCCTTTCAGTTGGTCTCTGTACATACACGTGTTGGACTCATCTGCCATGTAGCTAGTACTCAGTATATGAACATGTTGCACTACAGTGCCGTGTAGATAGCTCTCAGTATATGGACATGTTGGACTCATCTGCCATGTAGCTAGAAATCTGTATATGGAAATTTTGCACTACTCTGCCATTTAGCTAGCTCTCATTATATGGACATTTTAAACTCATCTGTCATGTAGCTATATCTCTGTGCATGGATATGTCGGATGGATCTGCCATGTAGGTAGATCTCTGTATATGAATATATTGGACTTGTCTACCATGTAGCTAGCAGTCTGTATATGCATATGTAAGACTTATCAGATATGTAGACACTTTGCTCTGTTTGATCATGTTAGACTTTGCTTGCAGCTAATCCTCTATACACATCTGTTGGACTCATCTGCCATGTAGCTAACCCTCAGTATATGGACAGGTTTGACTCATCTGCCATGTAGCTAGTACTCTGTGTATGGACAAGATGGACTGTTCTGCCTTGTAGCTAACTCTCTGTATATGGACACGTTGGGCTCAACTGCCATGTAGTAGAATTGTGTATATGAAAATGTTGCACTACTCTGCCATGTAGCTAGCTCTCTGTATATGGACATTTTGGACTCGTCTGTCATATAGCTACCTCTCTGTGCATGGATATGTTGAACTGATCTGCCATGTAGGTAGCTCTCTGTATGTGAACATATTGGACTTGTCTGCCATGTGGCTAGAGATCTGCATATGGACATATTAGACTCATCAGCCATGTAGCCAGGTCTCTCTGTATGAACATGTTGAACTTGTCTGCCTTGTAGCTAGTCCTCTCTATATAAACATGTTGGATTCATCTACCATGTAGCTAACACTCAGTATTTAGACGTGTTGGACTTATCTGCCATGTAGCTTGTACTCTGTATATGGACATGTTGGACTACTCTGCCATATAGCCTGCTCTCAGTATGTGGACACGTTGGGCTCAAGTGTCATATTGTTAGAGCGCTGTATATGGAAATGTTTCAATACACTGCCATGTAGCTAGCTCTCTGTATATAAACATTTTGTATTCATCTGTCATGTAGCAAGCTGTCTGTGCATGGATACGTTGGACTGATCTGCCATGTAGGTAGCTCTCTGAATATGAACATATTGGACTTGTCTGCCATGTAGCAAGCTCTATGTACATGGACATGTGGGACTCATCAGACATGTATCCAGCTCTCTCTATATGAACATGTTGGACTCATCTGCCTTGTAGCTAGTCCTCTGTATATAAACATGTTGCACTCATCTGCCATGCAGTTAACTCTCAGTATATGCACATGTTGGACTCATCTGCCATGTAGCTAGTACTCTGTATATGGACACGTTAGACTACTGTGCCATGTAGCTAGAACTGTGTGTATGGACATTTTTCACTCTTCTGCTATATAGCTAGCTCTCTGTATAACAACATTTTGTATTCATCTGTCATGTAGCAAGCTGTCTGTGCATGGATATGTTGGACTGATCTGCCATGTAGGTAGCTCTCTGTATATGAACATATTGGACGTGTCTGCCATCTAGCTAGTTCTCTGTATATGGACATGTTGATCTCATGAGGCATGTAGTCAGCTCACTCTGTATGAACATGTTGGACTCATCTGTCTTGTAGCTACTCCTCTATATATACACATGTTGAACTCATCTGCCGTGTAGCTAACTCTCCGTATATTGACATGTTGGACTCAACTGCCATGTAGCTAGAACACTGTATATGGAAATGTTGCAATTTTCTGCCATATAGCTAGCTCTGTGAATATTTACATTTTGGACTTGTCGGCCATATAGCTAGCTCTCTGTGCATGGATATGTTGGACTGATCTGCTTTGTAGGTAGCTCTCTTTATATGAACATATTGGACTTGTCTGCCAAGTAGCTAACTTTCTGTATATGGACATGTGGGATGCATCAGCCATGTAGCCAGCTTTCTCTGTATGCACACCTAGGACTCATCTGCCATGTAGCTAGAACTCTGTATATGGAAATGTTGCACTACTCTGCCAGATAGCTTGCTCTCTGTATATGGATATTTTGGACTCATCTGACATGTTACTAGTTCTCTGTGCATGGATAGGTTGTAATGTTCTGCCCTGTAGGTAGCTCTTTGTATATAAACATGTTGGACTGATTTGCCATGTAGCTAGCACTCTGCATATGGACATGTTGGACTACTCTGCCATGTAGCTAACTCAGTATATGGACACATTGAACTCATCTGCTATGTAGATAGAATTCTGTATATGGAAATGTTGCACTCTTCTGCTTTGTAGCTAGGTCTCCGTATATGGACCTGTTGGACTTCTCTGCCATGTAGATATCCATAGATATGTTATACTGATCTGTCATGAAGGTAACTCTCTGTATATGAAAATATTGGAATTGTCTGTGATGTAAATAGCTCTCAGTATATGAACATGTTGGACTCATCTGCCATGTAGCTATTACTCTGTATATGGACATACTGGACTCATCAGCCATGTAGCCAGCTCTCTCTGCATAAACATGTTGGACTCATCTGCCTTGTAGCTAGCCTTCTCTATATACACATGTTGGACTAAATCTGCCATGTGGCTATCTCTCAGTATATGGACATGTTGGACTCATCTGCCATGTAGCTAATACTCTATATATAGACCTGTTGGACTACTCTGCCATGTAGCTAGTTCTTAGTATATGGACACGTTCGACTCATTTGCTATATAGCTAGAACTCTGTATATGGAAATTTTACACTACCCTGCAATGTAACTAACTCTCAGTATATGGACATTTTGGACTCGACTGCCATGTAGCTAGCTCTCTGTATATGGACATTTTGGACATGTCTGCAATGTAGCTAGCTCTTTGTGCATATATATGTTGGACTGCCATGTAGGTAACTCACTGTAAATGAACAATTTGGACTTGTCTGTCATGTAGCTGGCTTTCTGTGTTTGGACATGCTGGACTCATCAGTCACGTAGCCTTCTCTGTCTGTATGAACATGTTGGACTCATCTGCCTTGTATGTAGTCCTCTGTATATACACATGTTGGACTCATCTGCTATGTTGTCTGCCATATAGCTAGCTCTCTGTATATGGACATGTTTGACTCATCAGCCATGTAGCAAGCTCTTTCTATATGAACATGTTGAACACATAAGCCTTGTAGCTAGTCCTATATATACATACACATGTTGGGCTCATCTGCCATGAAATGAACTCTCAGTATAAGATCATGTTGGGCTCATCTTCTAGTAGCTAGAATTCTGTATATGGACATGTTGGACTCATCTGCCTTGTAGTTAATCCTCTATATACACACATGTTGGACTGATCTGCATTGCAGCTAACTCTCAGTATGTGGACATGTTGGACTCATCTGCCTTCTAAATAGTACCCTGTATATAGACATGTTGGACTACTCTGCCATGTAGCTATCTCTCAGTATATGGACACGTTGGACTCATCTACCATGTAGCTAGAACTCTGTATATGGAAATGTTGCACTACTCTTCCATGTAGCTAGCTCTCTTTATATGAAAATTTTGGGCTCGTCTGCCATGTAGTTAACTCTCTGTGCATGGATATGTTGGACTGTTCTGCCATGTAGGTAGATCTCCGTAAACAAACATATTGGACTTCTCTGCCATGTAGCAACTTCTCTTTGTATGGACATTTTGGACTCATCAGCCATGTAGTCAGCTCTCTCTGTATGAACATTTTGGACTGCGGGGGAGTGCCTGCTCTCCCACAAGGGTCATGGGACATGAGCGGATACGCGAAATCGTCGGGCAAAGAAATGAATACAACTCGAGAAGCTTTTCATCTTGTCTTGCTGTCTGGCTATGCTCTCTAGCTTCTGCTCTTGCTTCTGCTTCCTGTTCTCTTTGCTGTCTGCCCTCTGCTCTCTGCTGTCTGTTCTCTCTTCTGTCTGCCCTCTCCCTTCTCCCTCCTGATCTCCTCTTCTTCCTCCTAGCTCTGCCTTCCCTTGCTCTGCCTTTCCTTCTGCCTCTACCTCCTCCTCATGCCTGTTCAGCATGTCCAAACACAGAAAGCCAGCTACATGACAGACAAGTCCAAATTGTTTTTTGCCTTCTATCTTCCTCTGCCACTTTCTGCCTCTACCTTCTACTTCTTTCTCTTCACTCTGCCAAATCTGCCTCTTTCTGCCTTCTACCTCTTTCCTTCTCTCTCCTGCTTCTATATCCTATTTCTGCCTCTACTCCTGCTCTCTTTCTCTGCTTCCTATCTTCTGCCTTCTCTTCTCCCTGCTCTTCTGCCTGCATAGCTCAGCAAGTCTTTATTTTTTATACTTAAAACTACACAGTACATAATGTACTAACACTTTGATCTTTTCTTGAATTATTACACAGTTAATCACAACATTCTTGCACCTGGTCATTAGACAACTTTGACAAAAATATTTCTGTGATGTTCCACTGACTTT
>NW_006408877.1:812657-814169 GCF_000296735.1 Chrysochloris asiatica
ATATACATAGTGCTAGCTACATGACAGAGTAGTGCAACATTTCCATATATAGAGTTTTAGCTACATGGTAGATGAGTCCACTATGTCCATATACTGAGAGCTAGGTACATGGTAGAGCAGTCCAACATGTCCATATACAGAGTACTAGCTACATGGCAGATGAGACCTACATGTCCACATAGTGAGAATTAGCTGCAAAATGCATATGAGTCCAAAATGTGTATATATCATGGACTTGCTACAAGGTTGATGAGTCGAATATGTTCATATAGAGAGAGCAGACTACATGACTGATGAGTCCAACATGCCGATATACAGAGAGCTACCTACATGGTAGAAAAGTCCAATATGTTTCTGTACAGAGAACTACCTACATGGCAGATCACTCTAACATACCCATGCACAGAGAGCTAGCTACATGGCAGAGTAAGTGCAACATTTCCATCTACAGAGTTCTAGCTACATGGCAGATGAGTCAAACGTGTATATTTAGAGGGCTAGCTACAAGACAGACAAGTCCAACGTGTTCATATAGAGAGAGCTACCTACATGGAAGATCAGTCCCACATATCCATGCACAGAGAGATAACTACAAGGCAGACGAACCCACCATATCCATATACAGAGTACTAGGTACATGGCAGATGAGTCCAACATGTCCACATACAGAGAGCCAGCTACATGGCAGAGTAGTGTAAAATTTCCATATACAGAGTTCTAGCTACATGTCAAATGAGTCCAACTTGTTCATATACTGAGACCTAGCTACATGGAAGAGCAGTCCAACATATCCAACATGTGTATATATAGAGGACGACCTACAAGACAGGTGGTCCCACATGTTCATACAGAGAGAGCTGACTACATGGCTGATGAGTTCAACATATCTATGAACAGAGATCTAGCTACATGCAGACAAGTCCAATATGTTCATATACAGAGAGCAACCTACATGGCAGATGAAGTCCAACCTATGCATGCACAGAGAGTTAGCTACATGGCAGATGAGTCCAAAATGTCCATATAGAGAGAGCTAGCTTCATGGCAGAGTAGTGCATCATTTCCAAATACAGAGCTCTAGCAAAATGGCAGATGAGTCCAACTTGTCCACATACTGAGAGTTAGCTACATGACAGAGGAGTCCAACATGTGTATATATAGAGGACAAGCTGCATGGCAGATGAGTTGAACATGTTTATACAGAGACCGCTGGCTACATGACTGATGAGTCCCAAATGTCCATATACAAAGAGCTAGCTTCATGGCAGACACATCCAATATGTTCATATACAGAGATCTAGTTACATGGCAGAAGAGTAAAGCATGTCCAGATACTGAGATCTAGCTACATGGCAAAGTAGCCCAACATGTCCATATACAGAGTACTAGCTACGTGGCTGAGGGGTCCAACATGTCCATAAACTGAGAGTTAGCTACATGGCAGGTGAGTCCAACATATGTATATATAGAAGACTAACTACAAGGCACAGGACTGCAACATGTCCATACATA
>NW_006408877.1:815599-825826 GCF_000296735.1 Chrysochloris asiatica
AGGACAAGCTACAAGGCAGATGAGTCCAACATGTTTATACAGAGACAGCTGGCTACATGACTGATAAGTCACAGATGTCCATATACAGAAAGCTAGCTACATGGCAGGCACCTCCATTACGTTTATACACAGCGAGATAACTACATGGCAGAGTAGTGCAACATTTCCATATACAGAGTTCTAGCTACCTGGAAGAAGAGTAAATCATGTCGATATACTGAGAGCTAGCTACATAGCAAAGTAGTCTAACATGTCCAAATACAGAGTACTAGCTACATGGCAAATGAGTCCAACATGTCCATAAACTGAGAGTTAGCTACATGGCAGGTGAGTCCATCAGATGTATATATAGAGAACTAACTACAAGGCAGAGGAGTGCAACATGTCCATAAATAGAGAGTTGGCTACGTGGCTGATGAGACCAACATGTGCATATACAGAGAACTACCTACATAGCAGATCAGTCCAATATATACATGCATAGAGAGCTAGCTGCATGGGAGACAAGTTCAAAATGTCCATATACAGAGAGCTAGATTCATAGCAGAGTGGTGCAACATTTCTATATACAGAGTTCTAGCTACATGGCAGATGAGTCCAGTGTGTCCATATACTGAGAGTTAGCTACATGTCAGAGTAGTCCAACATGTCCAAATACAGAGTACTAGCTACATGGCAGAGGAGTTCTACATGTCCATACAGAGAGCTGGATACAAGGCTGATGAGTCCAATATTTCCATATACAGCAAGCTAGCTCCATGGCAGAGTAATGCAACATTTCCATATACAGTGTTGTAGCTACATGGAAGAAGAGTAAAACATGTCGATATACTGAGAGCTAACTACATGTCACAGTAGTCCAACATGTCCATATACAGGGTACTTGCTATATCACAGATGAGTCCAACATGTCCATATACTGAGAAGTAGCTACATGCCATATGAGTCCAACATGTGTATATTTAGAGGACTAGTTACAAGGCAGAGGAATCCAACTAGTTCATACAGAGAGCTGGCTACATGACTGATGAGTCCCTCATGTCTATATACAGATAGCTACCAACATGGCAGACAAGTCCAACATGTTCATGTACGGAGAACTACCTACATGGAACATCATTCCAACATATCCATGCACACAGCGATAGCTACATGTCAGTCGAGTCCAAATGTTCATATACAAAAAGCTAGCTATATGTCAGAGTAGTGCAACAGTTCCCTATACAGACTTCTAACTACACGGCAGATGACTCCAACATACTGAAAGCTAGCTACTTGACAGATTACTCAAACATGTTGATGCACATATATCAAGCTACATGGCACATGAATCCAAAATGTCCAATACAGAGAGTTACCTACATGGCAGAGTACTCCAACATTCCAATATACAGTGTTCTAGGTACATTGCAGATGAGTCTTATATGTCCATATACTGAGAGTTACCTACATGTCAGATGTGTCCAACATGTGTATATATAGAGGAGTAATTACAAGGCCAAATGCACATATAAATAGAGCTACCTACATGGTTGAGTAGTGAAACACTTCCTTATACAGAGTACTTGCTACGTGGCAGATGAGTCCAACATGTCCATATACTGAGAGTTAGCTACATGCCAGGTGATTCCAACATGTGTACATAAAGAGGACTAGCTACAAGGCAGACGAGTCCAACAATTTCATACAGAGAGAGTTGGCTACATGACTGATGAGTCCCATATGTCTGCATAAAAGACCTAGCTACATGGCAGACAAGGCCAGTTGTTCATATACAGAGAGCTACTTACATGGCAGATCATTCCAACACATTCATGCACAGAGAGCAAGCTACTTGACAGATGAGTCCAAAATGTACATATACAGAGAATTAGCTACATGTCAGAGAAGTGCAACATTTCGATATACAGATTTCTTGCTACATGGCAGATGAGTAAAATGTGTCCATATATTAAGAGCTAGCTACATAGCAAAGTAGTCCAACATATCCATATACAGTGTAGTAGCTACATGGCAGATGAGTCCAACATGTCCATATACTGAGAGTTAGCTACATGGCAGATGAGTGCAACATGTGTATATATAGACCACTAGCTACAAGGCAGATGAATCCAACATGTTCATACAGAAAAAACTGGCTACATGGCTGATGAGTCCAACATGTCCAAATACAGAGAGTATAAGCTACATGGCAGCGAAGAACCATATGTTCATATACAGAGAGCTACCTACATGGCAGATCTGTACAACATATCCATTCAAAGAGATCTAGCTACATACCAGACAAAAACAAAATGTCAATATACAGAGAGCTAGCTACATGTCGGGATAGTACAACATTTCCATATACAGATTTCTAGCTACATGGCAGATAAGTCCAACTTGTTCATATACTGAGAGTAAGCTTCGTGGCAGATGAGTACAACATGTGTATATAAAGCGGACTAGCTAAAAGACAGATGATTCCAATATGTTCATACAGAAACAGCTGGCTACATGAGTGATGAGTTCAACATGTCCATATACATAGACCTAGCTACATGGCAGATGAGGATGTGTATATTTAGAGGGCTAGCCACAAGGCAGATGAGTACAACATGTTCATACTCAGAGAGCTGGCTACATGGCTGATGAATTCAACATGTACATATATTGAGTGCTAGGGACATGGGAGACAAATGCAATATGTTCATATACAGAGTACTAGCTACATTGCAGATGAGTCCAAAATGTCCATTTACTGAGAGTTACCTACATGGCAGATTAGTCCAACATGTGTATATATAGAGGACGAGCTACAAGTTAGATGAGTCCAACATGTCCATACAGAGAGAGCTGGATTCATGGCTGATGAGTCCAACATGTCCATATACATAGAGATAGCTACATGGCAGACAAGTTCCATATATTCAAATACAGAGGGATACCTACATGGCAGATCAGTCCAACATAACAATGTACAGAAAGATAGCTACATGGCAGACGAGACCAAAATGTCAATATACAGAGAGATAGCTACATGGCAGAGAAGGGCAACATTTCCATATACAGAGTACTAGCTACATGGCACATGAGTCCAACTTGTCCCTATACAGAGAGCTATCTACATGGAAGAGTAGTCCAACATGTCCATATAGAGAGTATTAGCTACATGGCAGATGAGTCCAACATGTCCCTATACTGAGAGTTAATTATATGACAGATGAGTCCAACATGTGTATATATAGAGGAGTAGCTACATGCAAATGAGTTCAAAATGTTCATACAGAGAGAGCTGGCTATATGATTGATGAGTCCCACATGTCCATATACAGAGAGCTATCTACATGTCAGACAAGTCCAATATTTTCATAAAAAGAGAGCTACCTACATGTCAGATCAGTACAACATATCCATGCACAGAGTGCTAGCTGCATTGCAAACGAGTCCAAAATCTCCATATACAGAGAGCTAGCTACATGGCAGAGTAGTGCAACCTTTCCTAATATAGAGTTCTAACGACATGGCAGATGAGTCCAACTAGTGTATATATACAGGACTACCTACAAGGCACATGACTCCAATATATTCATACAGAGAGCACTGGCTACATGGCTGATGATTCCAACGTGTCCATATATAGAGAGCTAGCTACATGGCAGAGAAGTCCATATAAAGAGATCTAGCTACATGGCATAGTAGTCCAACATGCCCATATACAGAGTATTAGCTACATGGCAGATGAGTCCAACATGAACATATATGGATAGTTAGCTACATTTGCAAATGAGTCCAACGTGTGTATATAGAGAGAACTAGCTACAAGGCAGATGAGTCCAACATGATCATACAGAGTGAGCTGGCTACATTGCTGATGAGTCCACCATGTCTGTATAGAGATAGCTAGCTACATGAGAGACAAGTACAATATGTTCATATACAAAGAGCTAGAACTCTGTATATGGAAATGTTGCAGTACTCTGCCATGTAGCTAGCTCTCTGTATATGGACATATTAGACTCGTCTCCTACTCAGCTAACTCTCTGTGCAAGGATATGTTGGAATTATCTGCCATGTAGGTAATTCTCTGTATATGAACATATTGGAGTAGTCTGCCATGTAGGTAGCTCTCAGTATATGGACATGTGGGACTCATTTGCCATGTAGCTAGTACTCAGTATATGGACATATTGGACAACTCTGCCATGAATCCACATCTCTCAGTATGGACACGTTGGACTCATCTGCCATGTAGCTCATCCTCTATATATACACGTTGGACTCATCTTACATGGAAGTAGCTCTCAGTATATGGACATGTTGGACTCATCTGCCATGTAGCTAGTACTCAGTATATGAACATGTGGGACTACTCTGCCATGAAGCTACCTCTCAGTATATGGACACATTAGACTCATCTGCCGTGTAGCTAGAACACTGAATATGGAAATGTTGCACCACTCTGCCATGTAGCTAGTTATCTGTATATGGACATTTTGGACTCGTCTGTCATGGAGCTGGCTCTCTGTGCATTGATATGTTGGACTTATCTGCCATGTTGGTAGCTCTCTGTATATGAACATATTGAACAAGTCTGACATGTAGTTATCTGTCTGTATATGGACATGTTGGACTCAACAGCCATGTAGACAGCTCTCTGTGTATGAACGTGTTGGTCTCATCTGCCTTGTAGCTAGCTCTCTAAATATACACATGTTGGACTCACCTGGCATGTAGTTAACTCTCAGTATATGGACATGTTGGACACATCTGCCATGTAACTAGTACTCTGTATATGGACATGTTGGATTACTCTGCCATGTAGCTTGCTCTCAATATATGGACACATTTTATTCTTCTGACATATAGCTACAACACTTCATATGGAAATGCACTAGTCTGCCATGTAGCTAGCTCTCTCTATATGGACATTTTGGATTCCTCTGCCATGTAGCTAGCTCTTTGAGCATGGATATGTTGGACTGATCTGCCATGTAGCTAGCTCTCTGTATATGGACATGTAGGACTCATCAGTCATGTAGCCAGCTCTCTCTGTATGAACATGTTGAACTCATCTGCCTTGTAGCTACTCCTCTATATACACACATGTTGGACTAATCTGTCATGTAACTAACTCTCAGTATAGGGACATGTTGGACTCATCAACCATGTAGCCATCTGTCTCTGTATGAACATGTTGGACTCATTTGCCATGTTGCTAGTCCTCTATATATACACAAGTTGGACTCATCTGCCATGTTGCTAACTGTCAGTGTATGCATATGTTGGACTCATCTGCCATGTAGCTTGTACTCTGTATACGGACATGTTTGAATACTCTGCCATGAAACTAGCTCTCTGTATATGGACAAGTTGGACTGATCTGTCATGTAGGTAGTTCTCTGTATTTGAACATATTGAACTTGTCTGCCATGTAGCTAGCTCTCTATATATGGACATTTGGGACTCAACAGCAATGTAGCCAGTCCTCTCTGTATGAACATGTTGGACTCATCTGCTTGTAGCTAGCTCTCAGTATATGGACATGTTGGAGTCATCTGTCATGTTGCTAGAACTCTGTATATGGAAATGTTGCACTGCTAAGTCATGTAGCCCTCTCTCTCAATATGAACATTTTGGACTTATCTGCCTTGTAGTAAGTCCTCTATATATACACATGTTTGACTCATCTGCATTTTGTTGCTAACACTCATTATATGGACATGATGAACTCATCTGCCATGTAGCTAGTACTCTGTATATGGAAATGTTGGCTTACTCTGCCATGTAGCCTGCTCTCAGGATATGTACACATTGGACTCATCTGCCATATAGCTAGAACTCTGTATATGGAAATGTTGCACTACTTTGCCATGTAGCTAGCTCTACGTATATGGACATTTTGGGCTGTTCTGCATGTAGTTAGCTCTCTATGCATGGATATGATGGACTGATCTACCATGCAGGTAGCTCTTTGTGTATAAACATATTGCAATTGTCTTCCATGTAGCTACCTCTATATATATGGAAAAGAAGGCCTCATCAGTCATGTAGCCAAATCTCTGTGTATGAACATGTTGGACTCATCTGTCTTGTTGGTAGCCCTCTAAATATACACTTGTTGGACTCATCTGCCATGTAGCTAGTACTCAGTATATGGACATGTTGGACTACACTGCCATGTAGCTAGCTCTCAGTATTTGGAAACGTTGGACTCATCTGACATGTAGCTAGAACTCTGTATATTGAAATATTGCACTTTTCTGCCATGTATCTAGCTCAATGTGTATGGATATGTTGGACTGATCTGCCATCTAGGTAGCTCTCTGTATATGAACATATTGGACTTGTCTGCTATGTAGCTAGCTCTCAGTATATGGACATGTTGGACTCATCAGCCATGTAGTCAGCTCTCTGTATGAACATGTTGGACTCATCTACCTTGTAGCTAGTCCTCTATATATATGCATATGTTGGACTAATCTGCCATGTAGCTATCTCTCAGTATATGGACATGTTGGACTCATCTGCGATGTAGGTATCTCTCTGTACATGGACCTTTTGGACTCATCTGACATGTAGATATCTCTCGGTGCATGGATATGTTGGACTGATCTGCCATATTGGTAACTCTCTGTATATAAACATATTGAAATTGTCTGCCATGTAGCTTACTCTCTGTATTTGGACATGTTGGACTCCTCTGTCATTTAGCTAACTCTCTGTGCATGGATATGTTGCACTGATCTGCATTTTGGTAGCTCTCAGTATATGCTATTAATGGACTTTTCTTCCATGTAGCTAGCTTTCAATATATGGACATGTTGGCCTTATCAGTCATGTAGCCAGCTCTCTGTGATTGCACATGTACTCATCTGCCTTGTAGTTATCCCTCTAAATATACACATGTTAGTCTCATCTGACAAGTAGTTAACTCTGAGTATATGAACATGTTGGACTCATCTGCCATGTAGCTAGTACTCTATATATGGACATGTTGGACTACTCTGCCATGTAGCTAGCTCTCAGTTTATGGACACCATCGACTCATCTGCCATGTAGATAGAACTCTCTATATGGAAATGTTGCACTACTCTGCCATGTAGCTAGCTCTCTGTATATGGACATTGTGAACTCATCTGCCATTTAGCTACCTCTCTGTTCATGGATTTGTTGGACTGATCTGCCATGTAGGTAGCTGTCTGTATATGAACGTATTGGATTTGTCTTCCACATAGCTATCTCTCGGTATACGTACATGTTATACTCATCAGCCATGTAGCCAGCTCTCTCTATATGAACATTTTGGCATCATCTGCCTTGTAGCTAGTCCTCTATATATACACAGGTAGGGCTGATCTACCATGTAGCTCACTCTGAAAATATGCATATATTGGACTCATCTGCTGTCTAGCTAGTACTCTGTTTATGGACATGTTGGACAACTCTGCCATGTAGTTATCTCTCTGTATATGGACACATTGGACTCATCTGTGATGTAGCTAGAACTCTCTATATGGAAATGTTTTACTACTCTGCCATGTAGCTAGCTCTCGGTATATGGACATTTTGGATTCGTCTGCCATGTAGCTATCTCCTGTGCATGGATATGTTGGACTTATCTGCCATGCATGTAGATGTCTGTATATAAACATATTGGACTTGTCTGCCATGTAGCGAATTCTCTGTATATGGACATAATGGACTCATCAGCCATAGAGCCAGCTATCTCTGTATGAATATGTTGAACTCATCTGCCTTTTAGCTAGTCCTTTAAATATACACATGTTGCATTAATCTGCATTGTAGTTAACACGGAGTATATGGACATGTTGGACTCATCTACCATGTAGCTAGTACTCTGTATATCGACATGTTGGACTACTCTGCCATGTAGCTAGCTCTCAGTATATCCACATGTTGTACTCATCTGCTATGTAGCTAGAACTGTGTATATGAAAATGTTGCACTATTCTGCCATGTAGCTAACTCTCAATGTGGATATTTTGGACACGGCTGCCATTTAGCTAGCTCTCGGTGCATGGATATGTTGGACTGATCTACCATGTAGGTAGCTCTCTGTATATGAACATATTGAACTTGTCTGCCATGTAGCTAGTTCTCTGTATATGGATATGTTGGTCTCATCAGCCATGTAGCCAGCTCTCTCTGTATGAATATATTGGACTCATGTCTCTGATAGCTACTCCTCCATATATACACATGTTAGATTCATCTGCAATTTTTAGCTAACTCTCCGTATATGGACATATTGGATTCATCTGCCATGTAGCTAGTAGTCTGTATATGGAAATGTTGGACTACTCTGCCATGTAGCTAACTCTCAGTATATGGACATCTTGGACTCATCTGCCATGTAGGTAGAACTCTGAATAAGGAAATGTTGCTCTATTCTGCATTTAGCTAGCTTTCTGTATATAGATATTTTTGACTCATCTGCCATGTAACTAGCTCTCTGTGCTTGGATATGTTGGACTGATCTGCCATGTAGGGAGCTCACTGTATATGAACACATTGAACTTGTCTTCCACGTAGCTAGCTCTCTGTATACGGACATGTTAGACTCACCAGTCATGTAGCCAGCTCTCTCTCTATATATATATACACATGTTGGACTCATCTGACATGTAGTTAACACTCAGTATATGGACATGTTGGACTCATCTACCATGTAGCTAGTACTCTGTATATCGACATGTTAGACTGCTCTTCCATGTAGCTAACTCTCAGTATATGGGAACATTGGACTCATCTGTCTTGTAGCTAGAACTGTGTATATGGAAATGTTGCACTATTTTGCCATGCAGCTAGATCTCTGAATGTGGTCATGTTGGACTGATCTGCCATGTAGGCAGCTCTCTGTATATGAACATATTGAACTTGCCTACCATTTAGCTAGGTCTCTGTATAAGGACATGTTGGAATCATCAGCCATGTAGCCAGCTCTCTCTGTATGAACCTGTTGGACTCATGTGCCTGGTAGCTCTGTATATATAAATGTTTTCCTCTGTATATATACATGTTGGATTCATCTGCCAGGTAGCTAACTCTCAGTCTATGGACATATTAGATTCACCTGCCATATAGCTCGTACTCTGTACATGGGCATGATGGACTATGCTGCCCTGTAGCTAGCTCTCAATATATGTACATGTTGGACTAATCAGCCATGTAGACAGCTCTCTGTGTATGAACATGATGGACTCTTCTGCCTTATAGCTAGTCACCTATATGTACAGATGTAGGACTCATCTATCATGTAGCTAACTCTCAGTATATGGACATGTTGGACTCAACTGCCATGTTGCTAGAGTTCTGTATATAGTAATGTTGCATTATTCTGCCATGTACATTTTGAACTCATCTGCCATGTAGCTAGCTCTCTGTCAATGGATATGTTGGACTGATCTGGCATGTAGGTCGCTCTTTGTATATGAACATATTGGACTTGTCTCCCATGTAGCTAGCTCTCATTAAATTGACATGTTGAAGTCATCTGCCTTGTAACTAGAACTCGTATATGGAATTGTTGCACTACTCTGTCATGTAGCTAGCTCTCTGTACATGGATATGTTGGACTGATTTGCCATGTAGGTAGCTTTCTGTATATGAACATATGTGACTTGTCTGCCATGTAGCTAGCTCATTGTATATGGACATGTAGGACTCACCAGCCATGTATCCACCTGTCTCCATATGGACATGTTGGACTCATCTGCCTTGTAGCTAGTCATCTCTATATAGACATGTTGGACTCATTTGACATGTAGCTAACTCTCAGTATGTGGACATGTTGGACTCATCTACCTTATACTAAAACTCTTTATATGGAAATGTTGCACCACTCTGACATGTAGCTAGAACTCTGTATATGGACATTTTGAACTTGTTTGCCATGTAGCTAGCTCTCTATACATGGATATGTTGGACTGAACAGCCATGTAGGTAGCTCCCTCTAAAAATATATATTGGACTTGTCTGTCATGTAGATAGCTCTCTGTATATGGACATGTTGGACTCATCAGCCTCGTAGCCAAATCTCTCTGTATGGACATGTTGGTCTAATCTTCCTTGTAGCTAGTCTTCTATATATACACATGTTGGACTGATCTGCCATGTAGCTAACTCTCAATATATGGACATGTTGGACTCATCTGCCATGTAGCTAACTCTCAGTATATGAACATGTTGGACTCATCTGCTTTGTAGCTAGTCTTTTATATATAC
>NW_006408877.1:825926-841892 GCF_000296735.1 Chrysochloris asiatica
ACATGTTGGACTCATCTGCCATGTAGCTAACTCTCAGTATATGAACATGTTGGACTCATCTGCTTTGTAGCTAGTCTTTTATATATACACATGTTCGACAGATCTGCCATATAGCTAACTCTTAGTATATGGACATTATGGACTCATCTGCCTTGTAGCTAGTACTCTGTATATGGACATGTTGGACTACTTTGTCATGTAGTTAGCTCTCAGTATATGGAAACGTTGTATTCATCTGCCATGTAGCTATAACTCTGTATATGGAAATTTTGCACTACTCTGCCATATTGGTAGGTCTCTGTCTATAGATATTTTGGACTTGTCTGCAATGTAGCTTGCTATCTGTGCATGGATATGTTGGACTGAACTGCTATGTAGGTAGCTCTCTGTATATGAACATTTTGGATCTGTCCGCCATGTAGCTAGGTCTATAAATATGAACATGTTGGAGTCATCAGCCATTTAGGCATCTCTCTGTGTATGAACATGCTATACTCAACTGCCTTTTAGTTAACCCTCTAAATATGCACATGTTGACTCATATGTCCTGTAGCTAACTCTCAGTATAGGGACATGTTGTACTCATCTGCCTTGTAGCTAGTCCTCTGTATATACACACGTTAGATGTATATGCCATGTAGTTAACTCTCAGCATATGGACATGTTGGACTCATCTGCCATGTAGGTCGTACGCTGTATATGGACATGTTGGACTCATCAGCCATGTAGCCAGTTCTCTGTGTATGAACATGTTGAACTCATGTTCCTTGTAGCTAGCTCTCTAAATATACACATGTTGGACCCATCTGGCAGGTAGCTAAATCTCATTATATGGGAATGTTGCACTACTCTGCCATGAATGTATCTCTCTGTATATGGACATTTTGGACTCGTCTGCAATGTAGCTAGCACTCTGTGCATGGATATGTGGGACTGATCTGCCATGTAGGTACTTTGCTGTATATCAACATATTGGACTTGTCTGACATGTAGCTAGCTTTCTGTATATTGACGTGTTAGGCTCATCAGTCATATAGTCAGCTATCTCTGTATGAACATTTTGAACTCATCATCCTTGAAGCTACTCTCTATATATACACAGGTTGGACTCATCTGTCATGTAGCAAACTCTCAGTATAGGGACATGTTGGACTCATCTGCCATGTAGCTACAACTCTGCATATGGTAATGTTGAACAACCCAGACATGTAGCTAGCTCTCTCTGTATGGAAAATTTGGATTTGTCTGTCATGTAGCTAGCTCTCTGTGCATGGGTATGTTGGACTAATCTACCATGAAGGTAGCTCTCTGTACATGAACATATAGGGCTCATCTGCCATGTAGCTGACTCTCTGTATATGGACATGTTGGACTCATCAGCCATGTATCCACCTGTCTCTGTATGGACATGTTGGACTCATCTGCCTTGTAGCTAGTCTTCTATATATAGACATGTTGCAATAGTGTAACATTTCTATATACACAGTTCTAGCTAAATGGAAGATAAGTCCAACGTGTTCATATACTGAGAGCTAGTTACATGGCCGATGAGTCCAACTTGTCCATATACAGAGTACTACCTACACGGCAGATGAGTCCAACATGTCCATATACTGAGAGTTAGCTACAAAATGCAGATAAATCCAACATGTGTATGCTACAAGGCAGAAGAGTCCAACAGGTTCTTACACAGAGAGATGGCTACATGGCTGATGAGTCCAACATGTCCATATATAGAGAGCTAACTGCATTTCAGAAAAGTCCATTATGTTCATATACAGAGAGATAACTACTTGGCAGATCAGTTCAACATATCCATGCACAGAGAGTTAGCTACAGAGCAGACGAGTTCAAAGTGTCCATGTACGGAGAGATAACTAAGTGGCAGAATAGTGCAAATTTCCATATACCGAGTTCTAGCTACATGGTTTATGAGTCCAATGTTTGCATGCACTGAGAGCTAGCTAAATGGTGGCATTGTCCAACATGTCTATATACTGAGTACAAGCTAGAAGGCAGATGAGTTCAACATGTCCATATACTGAGATTTAGCTACATGGCAGATGAATCCAACATATGTATATTTAGAGTGCTAGATACAAGGCAGATGAGTCCAACATGTTCATAAACAGACAGCCGGCTACATGGCTAAGGAGTCCAACATGTACATATACTGAGAGCTAGCTACCTGGAAGACAAATCCAATATATTCATATTCATATTCAGAGAGCTACCTACATGGCAGATCATTCCAACATATCCATGCACAGAGAGCCAGTTACATGGCAGACTAGATTAAAATGTCCATATACTGAGATCTAGCTACATGGCAGAGTAGTACAACATGTCCATATAAAGAGAGTATTAGCAACATTGCAGATGATTACATGTCCATATTCTGAAACTTAGCTACATGCCAGAGGAGTCCTATATGTGTATATTTAGAAAGCTAGCTACAAGGCAGATGAGTGCAACATGTTCATACACAGAGACCTGGCTACATGTCTGATGAGTCAACATGTCCATATAAAGAGAGCTAGCTACATGGAAGACAAGTCCAATATGTTCATATACAGAGAGCTAAATATATGGCAGATCAGTCCAATGTATGCATGCACAGAGAGCAAGCTACATTGCAGACGAGTCCAAAATGTCCATATACAGAGAAGTAGCTACATGGCAGAAAAATGCAATATTTACATATACAGAGTTCTAGGTACATGGTTGATGAGTCCAACATGTCCATATACTGACAGCTAGCTACATGGCAACATAGTCCAACATGCCCATATACTGAGTACTAACTACATAGAAGATGAGTCCAACATGTGTATATTTAGAGTGCTAGCTACAAGGACAATGAGTCCAACATTTTCATACACAGAGAACTGTTTACAAGGCTGATTAGTCCAACATGTACAGAGTTCTAGATACATGGCAGATAAGTCCAACGTGTCAATATATTGAGAGCTAGTTTCATGGCAGAGTAATCCAATATGTCCATAAACAGAGTACTAGCTACAAGGTAGATGAGTCCAACATGTACATATAATGAGAGTTAGCTACATGGCAGATGGTTCCAACCTGTTTATATTTAGTGGGCTAGCTACAAGGAAGATGAGTCTACTATGTTCATACACAGAGAGCTGTCTACATGTCTGATGAGTCCAACATGTCCATATATTGACAGCTAGTTACATGGCAGATCAGTCCACCATATCCATGCACAGAGAGCTAGCCACATGGCAGAGTAGTGCACCTTTTCCATATACAGAGTTGTAGCTACTTGGCAGATGAGTCCAATGTGTCCATATACTGAGTTATAGCTGCATGGCAGATGAGTCCAACATGTCCATGCACAGAGAGCTAGCCACATGGCAGACAAGTCCATATGCAGAGAGATATCTATATGGTAGATGAGTTCACTGTGTTCAAAACTGAGAGCTAGCTACATGGCATAGTAGTCCAACATGTCCATATACAGAGTAGTAGCTACAAGGCAGATGAGTCCATCATGTGTGTATATAGAAGACTAGCATCAAGGCAGATGAATCCAAAATGTATATACAGAAAGAGCTGGCTACATGGCTGATGAGTCCAACATGTCCATATACATAGAGCTAGCTACGTGGCAAAAAAGTCCAACAAATCCATACACAGAGAGCTAGATACATGGCTGATTGAGTCAAAAATGTCCATATACAGAGAGCAAGCTACATGGAAGAATAGTGAAACATTTCCATACACAGAGTTCTACCTACATGGCAGATGAGTACAACATGTCCATATACTGAGAGCTAGCTACATAGCAGAGTAGTCCAACATGTCCATATACGGAGAGTTAGGTACATGGCAGATGAGTCCAACATGTGTATATATAGAGGGCTAACTACCAGGCAGATGAGTCCAACATGTTCATACACACAGAGCTGTCTACATGACTGATGAGTCCAACATTTCCATATACTGAGAGCTAGCTACAAGGCAGACAAGTCCAATATGTTAATATACAGAGAGCTACATTCATGGCAGATCAGTCCAACATATCTATGTACAGAGAGCTAACTACATGGCGGACGAGTCCAAAATATCCATATTGAGAGCAAGCTACATGGAAGAGTAGTGCAACTTTTCCATATATAGAGTTCTAGCTCCATGGCAGATGAGTCCAACGTGTCCTTATACTGAGAGCTAGGTACATGGCAGAGTAGTCCATCATGTCCATATACAGCATACTAGCTACATGGCTGATGAGTCCAACATGTCCATATACTGAGAGTTATTTACATGACAAGTGAATCCAGTATGTGTATATATAGAGGACGAGTTACAAAGTAGATAAGTCCAACATGTTCATACAGAGAGAGCTGGCTACATGTCTTATGAGTCCAAAATGTCCATATACAGAGAGCTTGCTACATGGCAGACAAGTCCATTGTGTTCATATACAGAGAGCTACCTACATGGCAGAACACTCCAACATATCCATGCACAGAGAGCTAGCTACATGGAAGATGAGTCCAAAATATCCATATACAGGCAGCTAGCTAAATGGCAGTGTAGTGCAACATTTCCAAATACAGAGTTCTAGCTACATGGCAGATGAGTCCAATGTATCCATATACTGAAAGCTATCTTCATGGCAGACAAGTACAACATGTCCATATACAGAGTACTAGGTTCATGGCAGATGAGTCCAACATGTACATATACTGAGAGTTAGCTACATGGAAGATGAATCCAACATGTGTATATTTAGAGGACTAGCTACCAGGCAGATGAATCCAATATGTTCATATGGGGAGAGCTGGCTACATGGCTGATGAGTCCACCACGTCCGTATACAGAGAGCTAGCTACATGGCAGATTAGTTCAATGTTCCTATACGAAGAGCTACCTACATGATAGATCAGTCCAACATACCCATGAACAGAGAGCTAGCTACATGGCACAAGAGTCCAAAATGTCCATATACAGAGATCTAGCTACGTGGCAGTTGATTTTAACGTTTACTTATACTGAGAGTTAGCAACATTCCAGAGAAGTCCCAAATGTCCATATACAGAGTACTAGCTACATGGCAGATAAGTCCAACATGTCCATATACTGAGTGGTAGCTACATGGCAAATTTATCCAGCATTAATATATAGAGAGAGCTAGCTATAAGGCAGACGAGACATACATGTTCATACAGAGAGAGCTGGCTACATGTCCATATACAGAGAGCCCACTCTATGGCAGACAAATCCAAGATGTTCATATAGAGAGCTACCTACATGGCTGATCAGTCCAACATATCCATGCACAGAAAGCCAGCTATATTGCAGATGAGCCCAAAATAGCCATATACAGAGGGTTACCTATATGGCAGAATAGTGCAACATTTCCATAAACAGAGATCTACCTACATGGTAGATGAGTCCAACGAGTCCATATACTGAGAGCCAGCTACAAGGCTGAGTATCCACACATGTCCATATCCAGAGAGCTAGATACATGGCAGATAAGATAAATATGTTCATATACAGAGAGCTACCTTCATGGCAGATCAGTCCAACATATCCATGTAACTAGAGATAGCTACATGGCAGACGAGTCCACATACAGAAAGCTAGCTATATAGCAAAATAGTGCAACATTTACATATTTACAGTTCTATCTACATGGCAGATAAGTCCAAAGTGTACATATATTGAGAGCTAGCTACAAGGCAGAGGAGTCCAACATGTCGATATACACTGTACAAGCTACATGGTAGATCAGTCCAAATGCGTATATATAGAGGACTAGCAACAAGGCAGATGAGTAAAATATGGTCATACAGAGAGAGCTGGCTACATGGCTGATGAGATCAACATGTCCATATACATAGAACTCGCTACATGGCACCCAAGTCCAATATGTTTATAAACAGAGAGCTACCTATATGGCAGATCATTCCAACATATCCATTCACAGAGAGCTAGCAACATGGTGGACGAGTCCAAAATGTCCATATACAGAGAGCTAGCTACATGGCAGAGTATTGCAACATTTCCATATACAGAGTTCTAGCTACAAGGAAGATAAATCCAACATGTCCTTATACTGGGAGCTATCTACAAGGCAGAGTAGTGCAACATTTCCATATACAGAGTTCTAACTACATGGCAGTTAAGTCCAACGTGTCCATATACTGACAGCTAGCTACATGGCAGTGTAGTCCAACATGTCCATATACAGAGTAGTATCTACATGGCAGATGAGTCCAACATGTCCATATACTGAGAGTTAACTACATGGCAGGTAAGTTCAACATGTATCTATATAGGGGATTGGCTACAAGGCAGATGAGTAAACATGTTCATAGAGAGAGAGAGCTTGCTACATGGCTGATAATCCAACATGTCCATATACAGAGAACTAGCTACATGGCAGACAACTCTAATATGTTCATATACAAAGAGCGAATTACATGGCAGATGAGTCCAAAATGTGTATATAGAGAAGACTAGCTACAAGGCAGATGAGTCCAACATGTTCATGCACAGAGATCTGGCTTCATGGCTGATGAGTCCAACATGCCCATATACAGAGAACTAGCTACATGGCAGAAAATTCCATTATGTTCATATACAGAGAGCTAGATACATGGTAGATCAGTTCAATATATGCATGCACAAAGGGCTAGCTACATAGCAGAAGATTCCAAAATATCCATATACGGAGAGCTAGCTACATGGCAGAGTAGTGTTAACTACACGGAAGATACGTCTAACATGTGTATATATAGAGGACTAGCTACAAGGCAGATGAGTCCAACATTGTCATACAGAGAGAGCTGGCTACATGGCTGATGAGTCCAAAATGTCCATGTACTGAGAGCTAGCTACATGGCACACAAATACAATATGTTCATATACAGAGAGCTTCCAAAATGCACATCAGTACAACATATCCATGTACAGAGAGCTAGTTACATGGCACACGAGTCCAAAATGTCTATATACAGAGAGCTAGCTACGTTGCAGAGTAGTGCAACATTTCAATATAGAGAGTTCTAGCTACATGGAAGATCAGTCGAATATGTCCATATACTGAGAGGTAGATACATGGAAGAGTAGTCAAACTTGTCCATATATAGAGTACTTGCTGCATGGGAGGTGAGTCCAACATGTCCGTATAATGATTGATATCTACATGGCAGATGAGATCAACGTGTGTGTATTTAGAGTGCTAGATACAAGGCAGATGAGTCCAACATGTTCATACACAGAGAGCTGTATATATGGCTGATGAGTCCAAGATGTCCATATATTGAGAGTGTGATACATGGCAGATAAGTCCATCATATCCATGCACAGAGAACTAGCTTCATGGCAGACAAGTCCAAAATGTCCATATACTGAGAGCTAGCTACATGGCGGAGTAGTGCAACATTTCCCTATACAGAGTTCTAGCTACATGTCAGATGAGTCCAACGTGTCCATATACTGAGAGCTAGCTCAATGGTAGAGTGATCCAACATGTCATATATAGAGTACTATCTACATGGCAGATGAGTCCAAGATGTCCATATACTGAGAGTTAGGTTCATAATAGAGGAGTCCAACATATCCATATACTGAGAGTTAGTTACATGGCAGATGAGTCCAACATGATTATATTTAGAATGCTAACTAAAAGGCAGATGAGTCCAGCATTTTCATACACAGAGAGCTGCCTACATGGCTGATGAATCCAACATGACAATATACAGAGAGCTAGCTTCATGGCAGACAATTCCAATATATCCAGACACAGAGAGCTACCTACATGGCAGATCAGTCCAATATTTCCATGTTCAGGGAGCAAGCTACATGGCAGATGAGTCCAAAATGTTCCTATACAGAGAGCTACCTACATAGCAGAGTTGTGCAAAATTTCCATATACAGAGTTCTAACTACATGGCAGATGAGGTCAAAGTGTCCATATAATGAAAGCTAGCTTCATGGCAAAGTAGTTCAACATGTCCATATACAGAGTACTAGCTACAATACAAATGAGTCTATCATGTCCATATACTGAGAGTTAGCTACATGGCAGATGAGTCCAACATGTGTATATTTAGAGCTCTGGATACAAGTCAGATGAATCCAACATGTTCATACACAGAGATCTGGCTACATGGCTGAAGAGTCCAACGTGTCCATATACAGAGAGCTAGCTACATGGCAGACAAATCCAATATGTTCATATACAGAGGGCTATCTTCATGGCAGATCAGTCCAACACATCCATGCACAGACAGCTAGCTACATGGCAGATGAATCCAAAATGTTCATAAACAGAGGGCTAGCTACAAGACAGAATAATTAATCATTTCCATATACAGAGTTCTAGCAACATAGCAGCTGCATCTGACATGTCCATATACTGAGAGCTAGCTACAGGGCAGCGTTGACCATCAACCCCATATAAAGAGCACTAGCTACATGTCAGATGAGTCCAACATGTCCATATACTGAGAGTTAACAACCTGAAAAATAAATCCAACATGTGTATATATAGGGGACTAACTGCAAGGCAAATGAGTCAACATGTTCATACAGAGAGAGTTGGCTACATGGCTGATGAGTCCAACAAATCCATGCACAGAGAGCTAGCTACATAACAGAGAGTCCAAAATATCCACGTACAGAGACCTAGCTACATGGTGGAATAGTGCAACATTTCCATATAGAGAGTTCTAGCTACATGGCAGATGAGTTAAAGGTGTCCATATGGTGAGAGGCAGCTACATGGCAGAGTAGACCAACATGTCCATGTACAGAGTACTGGCTACTTGGTAGCTGACTTCAACATGTCCATATACTAAGAGTTAGCTACATGGCAGATGAGTCCAACATGTTCATACACAGAGAGCTGTCTAAATGACTTATGAGTCCAACATGTCCATATACAGAGAGTTACCTACATGGAACATCAGTCCAACATATCCATGCACAGAGAACTAGCTTCATGGCAAACGAGTCGAAAATGTCCATATACTGAGAGCTGGCTACATGGCAGAATAGTGTAACATTTCCATATACAGAGCTCTAGCTACATTGCAGATGAGTCCAATATGTCCATATACTGAGAGAAAGGTACATGGCCGAGTAGTCCAACATGTCCATTAATAGAGTACGAGCTACAAGGCAGATGAGTCCAACATGTCCATACATTGAGACTTAGTTTCATGGCAGATGAGTCCAACATGTGTATATTGAGAGGGTTAACTACAAGGCAGATGCATCCAAAATGTTCATATATCGAGTGCTGTCTACATAGCTGATGAGTCCAACATGTCCATATACGGAGAGATACCTACATGGCAGATCAGTCCAATATATCCATGCACAGAGAGCTAGCTACATGTCAGATAAGTCCAATGTGTCCATATACTGAGAGCTAGTTACATGGAGGAATAATCCAACATGTCCAAATACAGAGTACTAGCTACAAGGCAGATGCGTTCAACATGTCCATATACTGAAATTAGCTACAGGACAGATGAGTCCAGCATGTGTATATATAGAGGAATAGCTAAATGGCAGATGAGTCTAACATGTTCATACAGAGAGAGCTGGCTACATGGCTGATGAGTCCAACATGCACATATACAGTGAGCTAGCTATGAGGAACAACTCCAATATGTTCATATAGAGAAAGCTACCTATATGGGTGATCAATCCAACATATCCATGAACAGAGAGCTACCTACATAGCAGAAGAGCCCAAAGTATCCAAATAGGGAGCTAGCTACATGGCAGATGAGTCCAAAGTGTACATATACTAAGAGGTAGCTACATGCCAGAGTCGAATGACATGTCCATATCAAGAGTACTAGCTACATGGCACATAAAACCAACACGTCCATATGCTGAGAGATAGCTTCATGGCAGAGTAGTCTAACATGTCGATATAAAGAGTAGTAGCTACATGGTAGATGACTCCAACATGTCCATATACTGATTGTTAACTACATGGAAGATAAGTCTAACATGTTTATATATAGAGGACTAGCTAAAACGCAGATGAGTCCAACATGTTCATATAGAGAGAGTTGTCTCTATGGATGATGAGTCCAACAAGTCTATATACAGAGAACTCGCTACATGACAGACAAGTCCAATATGTTTATATATAGAGATCTAACTGCATGGCAGATCAGTCCAACATATCCATGCACAGAGAGCTAGCTACAATGCAGAAGAGTCCAAAATGTCCATATACAGAGAGCTAGCTACATGGTAGAGTTGTGCAATATTTCCACATACAGAGTTTTAGCTACATGGCCGATGAGCCCAAGGTGTCCATATACTGAGAGCTAGCTACATCCCAGAGTATTCCAACATGTCCATAAACAGCATACAAGCTACATGGCAGATGAGTTCAACATGTTCATATTCTGAGAGTTAGCTACATGGCAGAGGAGTCCAACATGTGTATAAATAGAGGACTAGCTACAAGGCAGTTGAGTCCAACATGTTCATACAGAAATAGCTGGCTACATGGCTGATGAGTCCAACATGTCCATATAGAGAGAGCTAGCTACATGAAAGACAAGTCCAAAATGTCCATATACAGGGAGCTAGCAACATGGACGAGTAGTGAAACATTTCCATATATAGAATTCTATCTATATTGCAGTTGAGTCCAACGTGTCCATATACTGTCAGATAGCTACATGGCAGAGTACTCAAACATGTCCATATACTGAGTACAAGCTACATGCAGATGAATCCATTATGTCCATATACTGAGAGTTAGCTACATGGCAGGTGAATCCAACATGTGTATATATAGAGGACTAGCTACTAGGCAGATGAGTACAACATGTTCAAACAAAGAGAGGTAGCTACATGGCAGATGAGTCCAAAATGTCCATATACTGAGAGATAGCTTCATGGCAGTATAGTGCAACATGTCCATATACAGAGTACTAGCTACAAGGCAGATGAGTCTACCATGAAAATATATTGAGAGTTAGCTACATGGCAGATGAGTCCAACATGTGTATTTTTAAAGGGCTAGCTAAAAGGCAGATGAGTCCATTATGTTCACACAGAGAAAGCTGGCTACATGGCTGATGAGTCCAACATTTCCATATACTGAGAGCTACCTACATGGCAGATCAGTGCAGCATATCCATGCACAGAGAGCTAGCTACATGGCAAACAAGTCTAAATGTCCATATAGAGAGCAAGCTACATGGCAGAGTAGTGTAATATTTCCATATACAGAGTTCTTGCTAGATGGTAGATGAGTTCAACGTGTCCCCATACTGAGAGCTAGCTTCATGGCAGAGTAGTCCAATAAGTCCATATACAGAGTACTAGCTACATGGCAGATGAGTCCAACATGTCCATACTTTGAGACTTAGTTTCATGGCAGATGAGTCCAACTGAGTGCTGTCTACATAGCTGATGAGTCCAACATGTCCATATATGGAGAGCTACCTACATGGCAGATCAGTCCAACATATCCATTCACAGAGAGCTAGCTACATGTCAGATGAGTCCAATGTGTCCTTATACTGAGAGCTAGTTACATGGCAGAATAGTCCAACATATCCAAATACAGAGTACTAGCAACAAGGCAGATGAATTCAACATGTCCATATACTGAGAGTTAGCTACAAAATGCAGATGAGTACAACATGTGTATATATAGAGGACTAGCTACAAGGCGGATGGGTCCAACATGTTCATACACAGGGAGCTGGCTACATGTCTGATGAGTCCAACCTGCCCATATACAGAGAGCTATCTACATCGCAGAAAAGTCCATTATGTTCATCTACATAGAGCTACCTACATGGCAGTTCAGTTCAACATATCCATGAACAGAGAGCTAGCTACATGGCAGATGAGTTCAAAATGTCCATATACATAGAGGTAGCTACGTGACAAAGTAGTGCAAATTTCTGTGTACAGAGTTCTCGCTACATGGCAGATGAGTACAACATGTCCATGTACTGAGAGCTAGCTACATGGCAGAGTAATCCAGCATGTCCACATACAGAGTACTAGCTACATGGAAGATAAGTCCAAGATGTCCATATACTGAGAGTTAGCTTCATTTCAGATGAGTCAAACATGTGTATATATAGAGAAATAGCTATAAAGCTGATGAGTCCAACATTTCCATTTAGAGAGAGCTAACTACATGGAAGACAAATCCAATATGTACACATACAGAGAGCTTGCAAAATGCAGATCAGTACATCATATCCATGTACAGAGAGCTACCTACATCGCAGACAAGTCCAAAATGTCCATATACATAGTGCTAACTACATGGCAGAGTAGTGTAACATTATCATGTACAAAGTTCTAGCTACATGGCAGATGAATCGAACGTATCAATATATTGAGAGCTAGCTACATATCAGAATAGTCCAACATGTAAACATATGTTATACTAGTTACATGGCAGATGAGTCCAACATATTCATATACTAAGTGATAGCTTCATGACAGATAAGTCCAACATGTGTATATTTATTGGGCTAGCTACAAGGCAGATGAGTCCAATATTTTCATACACAGAGGGCTGTCTACATGGTTGATGAGTCCAAGATGTCCATATACTGAGAGCTAGCTACATGACAGATCGGTCCAACATATCCATGCACAGAGAGCTAGCTGCAAGGCAGACTAGTCAAAATGTCCATATACAGACAACTAGCTTCATGGCAGAGTAGTGCAACATTTTCATATACAGAGTTCATGCTACATGGCAGTTGAGTCCATCATGTCCATATACTGACATCTAGCTACATGGCAGAGTAGTCCAACATGTCCATTTCAAAAGTACTAGCTACATGGCAGTTAAGTCCAACATGTACATATACTAAGAGTTAGCGACAAAATGCAGATGAGTCCAACGTGTGTATATTTACAGGACTTTCTACAAGGTAGATGTGTCCAACATGTTCATACAGAGAGAGCTGGCTACATGGCGGATGATTCCAACATGCCCATATATAGAGAGCTACTTACATGGCAGACAAGTCCAATATATTCATAAACAGTGAGTTAACAAAATGCAGATAGGTACAACATATCCATGTACAGAGAGCTAGCTAAGTTGCAGACAAGTCCAAATGTCCATATACAGAGAGCTAGCTACATGGCAGAGTAGTGCAACATTTCCATATACAGAGTTCTAGCTATATGACAGGTGAGTCCAAAATGTCCATATACTGAGAGCTAGCTTCATGGTAGAGTAGTCAAACATGTCCAAATACAGAGTACTAGCTTAGCTACATGGCAGATGAGTCCAACATGTTCTTAAACTGAGAGCTAGCTACATGGCAAATGAGTTCAACATGTGTATATATAGAAGACTAGCTACAAGGCAGATGAGTCCAACATGTTCATACAGAGTGAGCTGGCTACAAGGCTAATGTGTCCAACGTGTCCATATACAGGAGCTAGCTACATGGCAGACAAGTCCAATATGTTCATATACAGAGAGCTATCTACAAGGAAGATCAGTCCAACATAACCATGCACAGAGAGCTATCTAAATGGCAGATGAGGCCAAAATATCCATATACAGAGAGCTAGCTGCATGGCAGTGTAGTGCAACATTTTCATATACAGAGTTTTAGCTACATGGCAGATGATTCCAATGTGTGCATATACTGAGAGTTAGCTTTATGGCAGATGAGTTCAACATGTTTATATTTAGAGGGCTAGCTATAAGGCAGATGAATCCAACATTTTCATACACAGAGAGCTCGCTATATGACTGTTGAGTCCAAGATGTCCATATACTGAGAGCTAGCTACATGGTAGACAAATCCAATATGTGCAAACACAGCTGCCAACATGGCAGTTCAGTCCAACATATCCATGCACAGTGAGCTAGCTACATGGCAGTTGAGTCGAAAATGCCCGTATAAAGGTAGGTGGCTGCATGGCAGAGTAGTGCAACATTTCCATATACAGAGTTCCAGCTCCATGTCAGATGAGTCCAAAGTGTCTATACACTGAAATCCAGCTACATGTCAGAGTTGTCCAACATATCCATATACAGAGTACTTGCTACATGGCAGATGAATCCAACATATTCATATACTGGAAGTTAGCAACATGGCAGATGAGTACAACTTGTGTATTTTTAGAGGGCTAGCTATAAGACAAATGAGTACATGTTCAAACACAGAGAGCTGGCTATATGGCTGATGAGTCCTAGATGTCCATATACAGAAAGCAAGCTATATGGCAGACAAGTCCAATATATTCATATACCGAGAGCAAACTACATGACAGATCAGTCCAACGTATATATGCACAAAGATCTACCTACATGGTAGACGCGTCAAAAATGTGCATATACAGAGATCAAACTACATGCAGAGTAGAGCAACATTTCCATATACAAAATTCTAGCTACATGGCAAATGAGTCCGATGTGTTCATATACTGAGAGTTAGCTACATGGCAAAATATTCAAATATGTCCATATACAGAGTACTAGCTACATGGTAGATGAGTGCAACATGTCCTTATACTGAGAGTTAGCTATATGGCAGATGAGTCCTACATGTGTATATATAGTGGGCAAACTATAAGGCAGATGAGTCCAACATGTCCATATACAGAGAGCTAGGTACATGGCAGACAAGTCTAATATGTTCATATACAGAGAGCGACCTACATGGCAGATCATTACAACATATCCATGCAGAGGGCTAGCTACATGGCAGAGTAGTGCAACATTTACATATACAGAGTTCTAGCTACATGGCAGATGATTCTAACGTGTCCATATACTGAGAGCTAGCCACATGCCAGAGTAGTCTAACTTGTCCATATACTGAGTACTATCTACATAGCAGATGAGTCCATCATGTCCATATACTGAGAGCTATCTACATGGCAGATAAGTCCAACATGTGAATATTTAGAGTGAAAGCTACAAGACAGATGAGTCCAACATGCTCATACAAAGAGAGATGGCTACATGGTTTATGAGTACAACATGTCCATACAGAGAGCTAGTTACATGGCAGACAAGTCCAATCAGTTCCTATACATAGTCCTACCTATACGCAGATCAGTCTAACATATCCATGTACAGAGAGCTACCTACATGGCAGACGAGTCCAAAATGTCTATATACAAAGAATTAACTACATGGCAGAGTAGTGCAACATTTCCATGTACAGAGTTCTAGCTACATGGCAGATGAGTCCGAAGTGTCCATATACTGTAAGCTACCTACATGGCAAAGTCGTCCAACATGTCATTAGAAAGAGTACTAGCTACAAGGTAGAGGAGTCCAACATGTCCTATACTGAGAGTTAGCTACAAAATGCAGATGAGTACAACATGTGTATATAGAGAGGATTTGCTACAATGCAGATGAGTCCAACATGCCCATATACAGAGAGCTAGCTACATGGCAGAAAAGTCCAATATGTTCATATACAGAGAGCTACCTACATGGAAGAGTAGTCCAACATATCCATGCACAGAGTGCTAGCTGCATGACAGACAAGTCCAAAATGTCCATATACAGAGAGATAGGTACATGGAAAAGTAGTACAACATTTCCATATATAGAGTTCTAGCTACATGGCAGATGAGTCATGTTGCTAACTCTCAGTATATGGACATTTTGGACTCATCTGCCATGTAGCTAGTACTCTGTATATGGATATGCTGGACTACTCTTCCATGTATCTAGCTCTCTGTGCATCGATATGTTAGACTGATCTTCCATGTAGGTAGATTTCTGTATATGGACAAGTTGGACCACTCTGCCAAGCAACTAGCTGTCAGTATCTGGATACGTTGGACTCATATCCCATGTAGCTAGAACTCTGTACATGGAAATGTTGCACAACTCTGCCATGTAGCTAGCCCTCTGTATATGGATATTTTGGATATGTCAGCCATGTAGTTAGCTCCCTGTGCATGGATATGTGGGACTGATCTGCCATGTA
>NW_006408877.1:843337-844637 GCF_000296735.1 Chrysochloris asiatica
ATGTATATGGACATGTTGAACTCCTCAGTCATGAAGTCAACCCTCTCTTTATGTACATGTTGGACTCATCTGCTTGTAGCAAGACCTGTATATATACACATGTTGGACTCATATGCATTTTGTAGCTAATTCTCAGGATATGGACATGTTGGACTATTTTGACATGTAGCTAGTACTCTGTATATGGATATGTTGCACTTACTCTACCGTTTAGCTGTTGTTGTTGTTGTTAAGTGCCATCGAGTCGGTTCCGACCCATAGCGACCCTGTTACAGGGTTTCCAAGGGTGTAAATCTTTATGGGAGTAGAAAGCCTTATCTTTCTCCGGCGGAGCAGCTGGTAGTTTTGAACCACTAACCTTAAGGTTCACAGCCCGATTTGTAACCACTACGCTGGCTCTCTGTATATGGATATTTTGGAATCATCTGCCATGTGGCCAGCTCTCTATGTATGAACATATTGGACTTATCCTACTTGTGGATAGCCCTCTAAATATACACATTTTGGACTAATCTGCCATGTTGCTATCTCTCAGTATATGGACATGTTGGTCTTATCTGCCATGTAGCAAGCTCTCACTATATGGACTCGTTGGACTCATCTGCCATGAAACCAGAACTCTGTACATGGATATGTTGGACTGATCTGTCATGTTGCCAGCTTTCTCTGTATGAACATTTTGGCCTCATCTGCCTTGTAGCAAGTGCTCAATGCATACTCATATTGGACTCATTTTCATTTTGTAGCTAACTCTCAGTATATGGACATATTGGGCTCATCTGCTATGTATGGACATGTTGGACTACTTTGACATGTAGCTAGCTCTCAGTATATGCATACATTGGAATCACATGACATGTAGCTAGAACTCTGTATATGGAATTGTTGCACTTACTCTGCCATGTAACTAACTCTCAGTATATGGACATGTTGGACTACTCTGCCATGTAGCTAGCTCTCTGTAGATGGACAGGTTGGACTCATCTGCCATGTAGCTAGAAATCTGTACATGGACATGTTGCACTACTCTTCCATGTAGTTAGCTTTTTGTATATGGACATTGTAGACTTGTCTGCCAAATAGCTAACTCTCTGTGCATGGATATGTTGGACTGATCTGCCAATAAGTTAGCCCTCTGTATATGAACATATTGGACTTGTCTGCCAAGTAGCTAGATCTCTGTATATGGACATGTTGGACTCATCAGTCATGTAGCTCACTCTCTCTGTATGAACATCTTGGATTCATCTGCACTGTAGCAAGTCATATATATATATATACATATACATACACACATGTT
>NW_006408877.1:869979-876437 GCF_000296735.1 Chrysochloris asiatica
ACTCTGCATATGGACATGTTGGACTCATCTGCCATGTAGAAGACTATCAGTATATGGACAAGTTAGACTCATCTGCCATGTAGCTAGAACTCTGTATAAGGAAATGTTGCACTTCTCTGCCATGTAGCTAGCTCTCTGTAAATACATATTTTAATTGTGTGCCATGTAGATAGCTCTCTGTACATGGATATGTTGGACTGATCTGCCATATAGGTAGCTCTCTGTATATGAAAATATTGTACTTGTCTGCTAAGAAGCTAGCCCTCAGCATATGGAAAAGTTCGACTCATCAGCCTTGTAACCAGCTCTCTGTGTATGAACATGTTGGACTAATCTGTCTTTAAGCTAACCCTCTAAATATACTCATGATGGCCTCATCTGCCATTCACCTAGCTCTCAGTATATGGACATATTGGACTCCTGTGCCATGTAGCTAGAAATATTTATAGGGAAATGTTGCACTTCTCTTCCATGTAGCTAGCTCTCTGTATATAGACATTTTGGACTTGTCTGCCGTGTAGCTAGATTTATCTGCATGGATATGTTGGACTGATCTGCCATGTAAGTAGCTCTCTGTATATGAACATATTGGAATTGTCTGCTATGTAGATAGCCCTCAGTATATGGACATGTTGGGCGCATCTACCATGTAGCTAGTACTCTGCATAAGGACATGTTGGACTCATCTGCCATTTACCTAGTTCTCAGTATATGGACACGCTGGATTCCTCTGCCATGCAGGTAGAACTCTGTATAAGGAAATGTTGAACTTCTTTGCCATGTAACTTGCTCTCTGTAAATACACACTTTTGATTTGTGTGCCATGTAGATAGCTCTCTGTACATGGATATGTTGGACTTATCTGCCATGTAGGTAGTTTTCTGTATATGACCATATTGGTCTTGTCTGCCATGTAGCTAGCTCTCAGCATATGGACATGTTGGAATCATCAGCCATGTAGCTAGCTCTCTGTGTATGAACATGTTGGACACATCTGGCTTTTAGCTACCCCTCTAAATATACACATGTAGGGCTCATCTGCCATGCAGCTAACTCTCAGTATATGGACATGTTGTATTACTCTGCCATGTACCAACTCTCAGTATATGGACATGTTGGACTCCTCTGCCATGTAGCTAGAGCTCTGTATGTGGAAATGTTGCATTATTCTGCCATGTAGCTAGCTCTCTGTATATAGACATATTGAACTCGCCTGCCATGTAGCTAGCTTTCTGAGCATGGATATGTTGGACTGATCTGCCATGTAGGTTGCTCACTGTATATGAGCATATTGGCCTTGTCTGACTTGTAGCTAACTCTCAGTATATGGACATGTTGGAATCCTCTGCCATGTAGCTAACTCTCATTATATGAACATGCTGGACTCATTTGCCATGAAGCTAGTACTCTGCATATGGACATGTTGGAATACTCTGCCATGCAGCTAACTCTCAGTATATGCACACTTTGGACCTATCTGCCATGTACCTAGAACTCTGTACAAGGAACTGTTGGCCTACTCTGCTATATAGCTAGCTCTCAATATATGGACATGTTGGACTCATCTGCCATGTAGCTTGTACTCTGCATTTGGACATGTTGGACTTGTCTACCATGTAGCTAGTACTCTGTGTATGAACATGTTGGACTGATCTGCCATGCAGGTATCTCTCTGTATATCAACATATTTGACTTGTCTGCCATGTAGCTAGCTCTCTGTTTATAGATATGTTGGACTCATTAGCCATGTAGACAGCTCTATCTGTATGAACATGTTGGAATCATCTGCCATGTAGCTAGCCCTCTAAATATACATGTGTTGGACTGATCTGCCATGTGGCTACCTCTCATTATATGGACATGTTGGAATCATCTGCCATGAAGCTTGTACTCTGTATATGGACATGTTGGACTACACTGCCTTGTAGCTAGCTCTCAGTACAAGGACACGTTGGACTCATCTGCCATGTAGCTAGAACTCTGTATATGGAAATGTTGCACTGCACTTCCATGTAGCTAGCTCTCTGTATATGGACATTTTGGACTCACCTGCCATGTAGCTAGCTCTGTGTGCATGGATATGTTGGACTCATCTGCCATGTAGGTAGATTTCTGTATATGAATATATTGGACTTGTTTGCCATGTAGCTAGCTCTCTATATATAGATATGTTGGACTCTTCAGCCATGTAGACAGCTCTATCTGTTTGAACATGTTGTACTCATCTGCCTTTTTAGCTAGTCCTCTATTTATACACATGTTAGACTCATCTGCCATGTAGTTAACTCTCAGTATATGGATATGTTGGACTTCTTTGCCACAAAACTATCTCTCAGTGTATGTTCATGTTGAGCACATCTGCCATGTAGCTAGTACTCTGCATATGAACATGTTGGACTCATCTACCATGTAGCTAGCTCTCAGTATATGGACCCGTTGGACTCCTCTGCCATGTAGGTAGAACTCTGAATAAGGATATGTTGCACTTCTCTTCCTTGTAGCTCGCACTCTGTAAATAGACATTTTATTTGTGTGCCATGTAGATAGCTCTCCCTATTCATGTATATGTTGGACTGATCTGCCATGTAGGTAGCTCTCTGTATATGCACATATTGGACTTGTCTGCCATGTAGCTGGCTTTCAACATACGGACATGTTGGACTCATCTTTCATGTAGCCAGCTCTCTGCGTATGAACATGTTGGACTCATCTGGCTTTTAGCTAACTCTCTAATTATACAATTGTTGGTCTCATCTGCCATGTAGCTAGCTCTTAGTATGTAGACATGTTGGACTCCTCTGCCATGTAGGTAGAAATCTTTATGGGGATGTGTTGCACTACTCTAACATGTAGCTAGCTATTTGTATACATACAGTTTGGACTCGTCTGCCGTGTAGCTAGATTTCTGTGCATGGATATGTTGGACTGATCTGCCTTCTAGGTAGCTCTCTGTATATGAGCATATTGGAATTACTCCGACCGTGGGTTACGCGAGAGAGAGGCGAGGATTAAGTGTTCAGATAAGCGGCACAAGCTGATAGCAACTGACAAAGTTTATTAAAAAGTTCCAAGTTTTTATAAACTGCAAATCATTGTGGTTTGATTAGTGCATAAGTTTCCTTTTTCCCAGGAATGACTCACCACTTGGCAAGTGAAACTGATCTCAACCTTCACCACTAGATGGCACAAGTGCTGGTTCCTCACATCTCCCCCTTCTTTATTTATTCAAGGGACATTGCCTGTCTTAGGTTGTCAGTGCTAGTCCTCAGTCTTACCCGTCATGGATACTCATTGCAGCGTAAGGCAATGGCTCTCTCTTAGGTTGACTGGGGTTCCACCAATCCTTACCCATCTTTGTCTACACATCCTGCATGTGTCAGGGGACTGCCTTCAGCTGGAGGGCTTGAAGACAACTCCACAGCACTTTATACTGGTTAACTGCCATTCGAAGAAGGCAGGGAAGGAGGAGACAAGCAAAGAAGACAAGTATGCCAATAGCTGGAATGGGAACCCACAATTGAGAGAGGGAGGGAATAGTCAGGAACAAATTTTTAAGGTTGCATAGAAGTTGTTTAGCTAGTTCTGCGGGTTTGCTGTGAAGGCGGGAGCTAATGCATAGCAATTATTTGTGCATGTAAGTTATTCCATTCTTGGCTGATATTCTCAGCAACCCATACTCCGTGCAGATGGGCCTACACTATGGGCCAAGGGAAGTCCGAAGCATTATACACAAGCTTAGTTACACAAATGGAGTGATAATCAGCATGGCATGCAAGGCGTTGCCATACCATGACCTGCTCCAAAGTATCCCCAAGTATGTTAACAGTATCATACAGTCCATTCAGGCAATGTTCAATGGTCAGATCAATCTTTTCTTGCCAGTCTCAGTTGTAGGTAACATTGTCCATCAGCTCGTTGACAGTAGCTGCAGTCTGAATCTCCTGAGTAAGTGCAACTGTGGTGGTGGTGAGGGAAACAATCAAGGTGATAAAAGACGCTACACCCATTACTATAAGTCCAAGTCCTCGCTTTGATCTAGAAAGCAATGTCAGGACGATGTGCCAATGGATCACCACCTGAGTCATCCACATGCCTCACAAGGCATTCAGGGATCCAACGAGGACCAGGTTCATCCTGTGGAAAAACACAAACATCGCCTCATCCCCATATGAGAACAGGGTCGGGCCCCTTCCATGTGCCTGTTAGGGCATCTTTCCATTTTACCATAAGTTTCGCAGCGCTAGGCTCCTGGTTACTGTGCCTATCTGCAGCCGTGAGGACAGAGGCATCAGTTAAAAGGTAGTTAAGGATGAAGGTGACACGATTGATATAATTTTGAGGTGTGTGGGGGTAGGATTCTCCCTTATTTTTTCAAGATATGACTTCGCAGAGGCATGTGTGCGTTCAACAATGCCTTGGCCTTGGGGATTGTAGGAAATGCCAGTGGTATGTTTGATAGAAAAGGTCTTACAAAATGCCGCAATGCGGGCACTAGTATAGCCAGATCCATTGTCTGTCTTGATGCTCTGAGGTATGCCCATAGCGGCAAAGACATGTAGGCAAAGTTTTGTCACTTGGGTGGTTCCCTCTCCGGTTAAGGGGGAGCAACAAACGAGGCCGGAGAAGGTGTCTACAGCGACATGCACATACTTAAGCCAACCAAAGCTAGGGACGTGTGTGACGTCCATCTGCCATAATGCATTGGGACGTAAACCTGGAGGATTAACTCCAAAATATGGAACAGACTGGTGCATGGGGAAATCAGGAAAAGCACGGACAATCTGCCGTGTGGCTCCATGAGGGATATGAAAGAACTTGTGCAGGGATTGACTGTTGCTACGTACATTAGCAATAGCTGCATTTACAAACTTCTCACACAAAGTGGCCCTGTTTGACATACCTTGTGGTAGGACTTTCATTATAGTGGCCACTGATCTACCCACACAGATCTGCCGGGCTCTGGGGGGAGGGGAAGGGGTCTGGTGTGGTAGCGTGGGGAGGGAGTCCACCCCTTATCCCGCATGTGGCGCGCCTCTTTGGCCGACTTCCCCTATCCTCCTTTCTCTTCCCCACCATCTCTTCGTCCAGCCCAGCCATTCGCGGGGATCCGTTCTTGTGCTGGCACCCCCCGCAGGATCTGCTCCCAGGCCACGGTTCCCTGTGCCTGCGCCTAGCAGCCGACTTAGAACTGGTGCAAGTACTGGATCTGTTGTACTGATTGTGGTACTAGCATTTAACATCAGAGGGACTGCCTTTTCTCTTGGATTTTGAACTTCTCTTTTCTTTGTTACTTCTGAAAAAGCGGTGTTCCATTGCTCATCTTTTTCTTGTAGGGATTAAACTAATGCTTCTAGCTGTTTTCGTGAGAGCTTGGAGCTGTATACTAACCTCAGGACCTCTAGCCGAAACTATATTTGGCCTTTCAACAACTCCTGTAACTTTAAGAACACTAAGGGAACTTTCTTTCGCCATGAACTCTGCACCAGGAACTTCCTCTTCCTTAACTGTCTTTAATAACTGGATAAACATCAGTCACGGCAGAGGATGGAGGGTCTGGCCATAAAGCAATAGCTCGGTCAGAGTCACTGTGCTCTTTATGTATGGCCTCTTTCTTAAGAGTACTAAATTTGGGGTAGATGTTATCAGGCGTGCTGGATGCGGATGGTTTAATTTCTTTTCCTGGGCTTGCTGGACGGTCAGTACTGAAATCAAAAGTATCCCGGACAAGCCTCCACAAACTGAAAGTATCCACAGGCACTCGATCGGGACCGTTCTTGGCATAAAATTCCTGTAAATCCTGTCCTATCTTATTCCATAATTTTACATCTACAATCTCATCTTCAGGAAACCAAGGACAAACTGTATTTACAAAATCTATAAATTTACAAAGCTGACCATGGTCTACTCTCACTTCTCTGGTTCAGAGCAAATTTATAAGCATATTTACATACCGAGCCTTTCCCGGTTGATTCCCCGTACTTACCTGATCGGATTGCCCTCTCTTCTGTTAATTGTTCTTAAGGTCTTATTCTTCAGGGTCTCTTTTAGAGGGTCCTTTGCATAATCTCTCATACTCGAGTGCCACGTTGCGTGCCACTTATCGGATTCCTGCTCCGACTGTGGGTTACTCGAGGGAGAGGCAAAAATTAAGTGATCAGATAAGGGACACAAGCTGATGGCAAGTAACAAAGTTTATTAAAAAGATCCAACTTTTATAGGGCAAAACTGCAAGTCATTGTGGTTGGGCTAGCGAATAAGTTTCCTTTTCCCAGGAATGACTCACCTCTTGGTAAGTGAAACTGATTTCAACCTTCACCACTAGATGGCACCAGTGCTGGCTCCTGACAGCTAGCCCTCAGTAGGACTCATCTGTCTCTATATATACTTGTTGGACTCATCTGCCATGTAGCTAACTCTCAGTATATGGACATGTTGGACTACTCTGCTATGTTGCCAGA
>NW_006408877.1:877042-881527 GCF_000296735.1 Chrysochloris asiatica
TAGCTAGCTATCAGTACATGGACATGTTGGACTACTCTGCCATGTAGCTAGCTCTCAGTATATGGACATGTTGGACTCATCAGCCATGTAGCCAGCTCTATCTGTATGAACATGTTGGAATCATCTGCCTTGTAGCTAGCCATCTAAATATACACATGTTGGACTGGTCTGCCATATAGCACATTCTCAGTAAATGGACATGTTGGACTCATCTGCCATGAAGCTAGTACACTGTATATGGACATGTTGGACTGCTCTGTCATGTAGCTAGCTCTCAGTATAAGGACCCTTTGGACACCTCTGCCATGTAGCTATAACTATGTATATGGAAATGTTGCACTAATCTGCCATGTAGGGATGTCTCTGTATATGGACATGTTGGACTCGTCTGCCATGTAGCTAGGTCTGTGTGCATGGATATGTTGGACTGATCTGCCATGTAGGTAGCTATCTGTACATGAACATATTGGACTTGTCTGAAATGTAGGTAGCTCTCCATATATGGACATGTTGAACTTTTCAGCCATGTAGCCAGTTCTATCTGTCTGAACATATTGTACTCATCTACCTTTTTAGCTAGTCCTCTATATATACATATGTTAGACTCATCTGACATGTTGCTAACTCTCAGTATAGGGACATGTTGGAATTCTCTGCCATGTAGCTAACTCTCACTATATGGACATGTTGGGTGCATCTGACACGTAGCTAGTACTCTGCATATGGGCATGTTGCACTCTGCCATGTAGCTAGCTCTCAGTATATGGACACATTGGACTTCTCTGCCAGGTAGGCAGAACTCTGTACAAGGAAATGTTGCACTACTCTGCCATGTAGCTAGCTCTCTGTGCATTGATATGATGGACTGATCTGCCATGTAGGTAGCTCCCTGTATAAGAACTTATTGGACTTGCCTGCCATGTAGCTAGCTCGCTTTATATGGACATGTTGGACTCATGAGGCATGTAGCCAGCTCACTGTGTATGAACATGTGGGTCTCATCTGGCTATTAGCTAACCTTCTAAATATACACATGTTGGCCTCATCTGCCATGTAGCTAACACTCAGTATATGGACATAGTGGACAACTCTGCCATGTAGCTAACTCTCATTATATGGACATGCTGGAATCATCTGCCATGAAGCTAGTACTCTGCATATGGACATGTTGGACTACTCTGCCATGTAGCTAGCTTTCAGTATATGGACACGTTGGACTCATCTGCCATGTACCTAGAACTCTGTATAAAGAAATGTTGGAGTACTCTGCCATGTAGCTAGCTCTCTGTACATGGATATGTTGGACTGATCTGCCATGTAGGTAGCTCTCTGTATATGAACATAGTGGATTTGTCTGCCATGTAGCTATCTCTATATATATAGAAATGTTGGACTTATCTGCCATGTAGCCAGCTCTATCTGAATGAACATGTTGGAATCATCTGCCCTGTAGCTAGCCCTCTAAATATACACATGTTGGACTGATCTTCCATTTTGCTGCTCTCATTATATGGACATGTTGGAATCACCTGCCATGAAGCTTGTTCTCTGTATATGGGCATGTTGGACTACTCTGCCATGTAGCTAACTCTCAGGATGAGGACATGTTGGATTCACCTGCCATGTAGCTAGCTCTCTGTTCATTGATATGTTGAACTGATCTGAAATGCAGGTAGCTCTCTATATATGATCATATTGCATTTGTCTGCCATGTAGTTAGCTCTCAGTATATGGACATATTGGACTCATCAGTCACATAGTCAGCTCTCTCTGTATGAACATGTTGGAATCATCTGCCTTTTAGCTAGTCCTCTATATATACACACATGTTAGACTCATCTGTCATATAATTAACTCTCAGTATGTGGACATGTTGGACTCCTCTGCCATGTAGCTAACTCTCAGTATAAGGACACGATGGACTCATCTGCCATGTAGCTAGTACTCTGTATATGGGCATTTTGGACTCGTCTGCCATGTAGCTAGCTCTCTGTGCATGGATTTGTTGGACTGATCTGCCATGTAGGTAGCTCTCTGTATATGAATATATTTGACTTGTCTGCCATATAACTAACTCTCTTATATGGACATGTTGGACTCATCTGCCATGTAGCCAGCACCCTCATTATGAACATTTTGGGCTCCTCTGCTTTGTAGCTAGACCTTTAAATATACACACGTTGGACTGATCTGCCATTTAGCTAACTCTTTGTATATGGACATGTTGGACTCATCTGCCATGAAGCTAGAACTCTGTTTATGGAAATGTTACACTACTCTACAATGTAGCTAGTTCTCAGTATTTGAGCATTTTGGACTTGTCTGATCTGCCATATAGGTAGCTGTCTGTATATGAACATATTGTACTTGACTGACATGTAACTAACTCTCTTATTTGGACATGTTGGACTCATCAGCCATGTAGCCACTCTCTCTGTATGAACATGTTGGACTCATCTGCTTTGTAGCTAGCCCACTAAATATATACTTGTTTGACTCATCTACCATGTAGCTAACTTTCAGTATATGGACATGTTGGACTCAGCTGCCATGTAGCTAGTACTCTGTATATGGACATGTTAGACTACTTTGCCATGTATCTAGCTTTCAATATATGGACTTGATGAACTCATCTGCCATGTAGCTAGAACTCTGTGTATTGAAATTCTGCGCTACTCTGCCATGTATCTAGCTCTCTGTATAGGGACATTTTGGACTCATCTGCCATGTAGCTATCTCTTTGTGCATGGATATGTTGGACTGATCTGCCATGCAGATAGCTCTCTGTTTATGAACATATTGGAGTTGTCTGCCATGTAACTAGCTCTCAGTATATGTACATGTTGGACTCATCTGCCATGTAGGTAGACCACTGTATATGGAAATGTTGTCCTACTCTGCCATGTGTCTAGATCTCTGTATATGGACATTTTGGACTTGTCTGCCATGTAGCTATGTCTCTGTCCTTGGATGTTGGACTGATCTGCAATTTAGGTAACTCTCTGTACATTAACTTATTGGACTTGTCTGCCATGTACCTAGCTCTCTGTATATGGACATGTTCTACGCATCAGCCATGTAGCCAACTCTCTCTGTATGAACATGTTTGACTCATTTGCATTGTAGCTAGTCTTCTATATATACACATGTTCGAGTCATCTGCAATGTAGCTAACTCTCATTATATGGACATATAGGACTCATCTTTCATGTAGCTAGAACTCTGTATATGGAAATGTTGTGCTACCCTGTGATATAGCTAGCTCTCTGTATATGGACATTTTGGACTCGTGTGCCATGTAGCTACCTCTCTGTCCTTGTATGTGTTGGACTGATCTACCATTTAGGTAGCTCTCTGTATATGAACATATTGGATTCGTCTGCCATATAGCTAGATCTCAGTATATGGATATGTTGGGCTCATCAGCCCTGTGGCCAGCTCTCTGTTTAGGAACATTTTGGAATCATCTGACTTGTAGCTATTCCTCTATATATAAACATGTTAGACTCATCTGTCATGTAGCTAACACTATGTTTGAACACATTGGACTCATCTACCATGTAGCTAACTTTCAGTATATGGACATGTTGGACTCATCTACCATGTAGCTAGTACTGTATATATGGACATGATGGACTTCTCTGCCATGTAGCTAGCTCTCAGTATATGTACACATTAGACTCATCTTTCATGTAGCTGTAACACTGTACACAGAAATGATGCATTGCTCTGCCATGTAGCTAACTCTCATTACATGGATATGTTGCATTGATCTGCCATGCAGGTAGCTCTCTGTATATGAACATATTGTACTTGTCTGCATTTAGCTAGCTCTCTGTATATGCACATGTTGGAATCATCAGCTATTTGCCAGCTCTATCTGTATGAACATGTTGGACTCACCTGCTTTGTACCTACTCCTCTATATATACATGTCGGGGGCTGGCCTCGACATAGGGGTTCGGGTCACGAGATGGAAATACCTGGCGGCAATAGAGATAACAAAATAATACACAGACATACAGAAGAAGGGAGACAATGAGGCACCCGAAAGCTTTACTGCATGCCCTCCAACCTGTAATGCACACCTGGGGAGGCCCGGGCCTATGTTTTATTTAGGGGAGGAGCTTCACAGCAAGCTGGAAGGGACTAAAACAGGATACAGCTAACATCAGTAATTTTCCAGACATTCAGATAACTTTATATTGTACTTCGCTGGTTCGAATCCCAGGCCTGCAATTTGGTTTCTCAGGCTCAATTAACATATCTATAGCCCCTGTGCTCAGTTGGGGGAAGGTGAGAGGGAAGGACAGAAGGCTTGGGCGGAGTCATGCTATTTTAGCTTCCTGAGCCAGGTTTTCAGGAAGACGTGAGATGCCCAGGTGAAGGGGCTGCACCTGGAAAAGGGATTAGGAAGGATTGGTTCTTTGTCTATAGAACAAAGAACCGAGAAGTAGCTAAGATATTTTTAGTTAATCCTTTGGA
>NW_006408877.1:881770-883182 GCF_000296735.1 Chrysochloris asiatica
ACATGTAGCTAGCTGTCAGTATATGGACATTTTGGAGTCATCTGCCATGTTGCTGGAACTCTGTATATGGAAATGATGCACTACATTGCCATATAGCTAGCTCTATGTATAGGGATATTTTGGACTCATCTGCCATGAAGCTTGCTCTATGTGCATAGATATGTTGGACTGATCTGCCATGTAGGTATCTGTCTGTATATGAACATATTGGATTTGTCTGCAATGTAACTAGCTCTCTGTATATGGTCATGCGGAAATCAACAACCACGTAGCCCGCTCTCTCTGTATGAACATGTTGGACTCATCTGCCTTGTAGCTAGTCCTCTATATATACACATGTTGGACTCATCTGCCAAGTAACTAACTCTCAGTATACGGACATGTTGGGCTCATCTGCCATGTAGCTAGTATTATGTATATTGACATGTTGGACTACTCTGCCATGTAGTTGGCTTTCAGTATATAGACACATTGGACTCATCTGCCAGGTAGCTGTACACTTGGTGGACTCATCTGCAATATAGCTGGAACTCTGTATATGGAAATGATGCACTACTCTGCCATGGTGCTAGCTCTCTGTAAATGGACATTTTGGACTCGAATACCATGTAGCTAGTTCTCTGTATATGGACATTTTGGACTCGTCTGCCATGTAGCTACCTCTCTGTCCATGTATATGTTGGACTGATCTGCCATATAGGTTGCTCTCTGTATATGAACATATTGGATTCATCTGCCATATAGCTAGATCTCAGTATATGGACATGTTGGACTCATCAGCCATGTGGCCAGCTCTCTGTGTATGAACATGTTGGAATCATCTGCCTTGTGGCTATTCCTCTATATATACACACATTAGACTCATCTGCCATGTAGCTAACTCTCTGTTTGAACACGTTGGACTCATGTACCATGTAGCTAACTCTCAGTATATGGACTTATTGGACTAATCTGCCAGGTAGCTAGTACTGTATATATGGACATGTTGGATTTCTCTGCCATGTAGCTAGCTCACAGTATGTGGACACGTTGGACTCATCTGTCATGTAGCTGGAACTCTGTATACAGAAATGATGCACTGCTCTACCAGGTAGCTAACTGTCTGTACTTGGATATGTTGCACTGATCTGCCTTGCAGGTAGCTCTCTGTATATGAACATATTGTACTTGTCTGCCATGTAGCTAGCTCTCTGTATATGGACATGTTAGACTCATCAGCCATTTTGCCAGCTCTATCGATATGAACATGTTGGAATCACCTGCTTTGTACCTAGTCCTCTATATATATACATATTTGACTCATCTGCCATGTAGCTAACTCTCAGTATATGGACATGTTGGACTCTTCTGCCATGTAGCGAGCTCTCTCTGTATGAACATGTTGGACTCATCTGCCTTGTAGCTAGTCCTCT
>NW_006408877.1:884867-886793 GCF_000296735.1 Chrysochloris asiatica
TCCGCAGGAGAAAGATGAGGCTTTCTACTCCCGTAAAGATTTACACCCTCGGAAACCCTGTACAGGGTCGCTATGGGTCGGAACCGACTCTACGGCATTTAACAACAACTATCATACTATAACCTTTAACATGATATTCATAAAATAATATAATCTGAATCAATGTAACCTCTTATAGCTTCCTAATTAACCGAATCACTCTATCCCTACTTAACCAAACCATAGACTAAAGCCTTAACACATCCCTACTCTTCTCTTCAGTCTCCTTATCCACCCCTTTACTAATTTTAACCACCTGACTTCTACTACTAATACTGATAGCAAGTCAATTTCATCTAAATACAGAATCTGAACTCTGAAAAAACCTACATCTCTATGCTTATTACCTTACAAGTTTTCCTAATTATAACATTTACAGCTTCTGAACTAATTATGTTCTACATTCTATTTGAAGCTACCCTAATCCCAACCTTTATTCTCATTACTCGATGAGGAAACCAAACCGAATGTCTTAATGCCAACCAATACTTTCTATTTTATACACTAGTGGATCACTTCCATTATTAGTGGCTCTTATTTTACTCCAAAATATCCTAGGCTCCCTATACATTTTTATTAATCCAATTTATTCCTCAACCCTTATCCTTTTCTATCTCTTCTAATTTCCTATGACTAGCCTGTATACTAACATTTATAGTAAAAATACCATTATACAGTCTCCACCTATGATTACCTAAAGCACACATAGAAGCCCCCATTGCCGGTTCTGTAGTCCTTGCCGCTATCCTTCTTAAACTAGGCAGCTATAGCATAATATTAATTAAAAATCCTAATAGACCCTTTAAATTACTCAATAGCATTTCCTTTTATAATACTATCCCTGTGAGGGATAGTAATAACTAGCCTCATCTGCTTACATAAAACTGACCTAAAATCCGTAATCGCTTACTCATCAGTAAGTCATATAGCACTAGTAATTGCAGCCATCCTCATTCAAACCCAATGGGGATTTATAGGTGCAACAACCCTCATAATTGCTCATGGTTTAACATCCTCTATAATATTCTACTTACCCAATACCAACTATGAACGTATTCACAGCCAAACTATAATCCTTGCTCAAGGCCTACAATCAATTCTCCTATTAATAGACCTATGATGAGTTACTGCCTCCTTAATAAATCTGGCCTTACCCCATCAATCAATTTTATTGGGGAACTATTCATTAGCTTAACTACATTATCCTGATCAAAATTATCCCTCTTAATAATAGGAATAAATATACTAATCACAGTCCTCTACTCCCTATACATACTCATTCCCACCCAATGAGGTTAAACCTCATTCCATATTAACTCAATTAAACCCACCTTCACTTGAGAACATACCCTCATAACATTGCATATCTCTCCCCTAATCCTATTATCTATTAACCCAAAGATTATCCTAGGCACTATATACTATAAATATGTTGTTGTTGTTGTTGTTATGTGCCGTGGAGTCGGTTCTGACTCATAGCGACCCTGCACAGGGTTTCCAAGGCTGTTAATCTTTACGGGAGCAGAACGCCTCATCTTTCTCCCATGGAACCGCTGGTAGTTTCGAACTGCTGACCTTAAGGTTCGCAGCCCGATTAGTAACCACTACGCCACCAGAGCTCAAACAAAACATTAGATTGTGAATCAAATAATAGAAATTAATATCTTCTTATTTACCAAGGAAAGAACTAAGAACTGCTAACTCTTTATTCCATGTCTTAAAAACATGGCTTCCTTGACTTTTAAAGAATAGTAATAATCCATTAGTCTTAGGACCCAAAAAATTGGTGCAACTCCCAATAAAAGTAATTAACCTTATCCTTACATTTACCTTAATAATATTTGTTACCCTAATCATTCCTACTATTATATCCATTATACATATCTA
>NW_006408877.1:887860-889488 GCF_000296735.1 Chrysochloris asiatica
TGTCCATATACTGAAAGCTAGCTACATGGTAGACGAGTCCAAAATATCCACATACAGAGAGCTAGCTACAGGGCAGAATAGTGCAACATTCCCTTATACACAGTTCTAGCTACTTGGCAGATAAGTCCAACGTGTCCATATACTGAGAGATAGTTACATGGCAGAGTAGTCCAACATGTCCATATACAGAGTTCTAGCTCCATGGCAGATGAGTCCAACATGTCCATATACTGAGAGTTAGCTACATGGCAGATGAGTCCATCATATGTATATATAGAGGTCTAACTACAAGGCAGATGAGTCCACCTTGTTCACACTCAGAGAGATGTCTTCATGGCTGATGAATCCAACATGTCCATATACTGAGAGCTAGCTACATGGCCGACAAGTCCAATGTGTTCATATACAGAGAGCTACCCACATGACAGATAAGTCTAACATATCCATGCACAGAGAGCTAGCTACATGACAGACGAGTCCACAATGTCCATATACAGAGAGCTAGCTACATGGCATATGTAGAGTAGTACAACTTTTACATATATAGAGTTCTAGCTAAATGGCAAATGAGTCCAAGGTGTCCATATACTGAGAGCTAGCTACATGGCAGAGTAGACCAACATGTCCATATACAGAGTAGTAGCTACAGGGCAGATGAGTCCAACATGTCCATATACTGAGAGTTAGCTACATGGCAGATCAGTCCAACATCTTTATATAGAGAAGAGTACCTACAAGGGAAAGGACTCCAACATGTTCATACAGAGAGAGCTGGATACATGGCTGATGAGTCCAATATGTTCATATACAGACAGCTAGCTACATGACAGACAACTCTAATATGTTCATATAAAGAGAGCTACCTTCATAGTATCAGAACAGTCGAACATATCCATGCACAGAGAGCTAACTGCATAGCAGACAAGTCCTAAATGTCCATATACAGAGAGCTAGCTACATGGCAGAGTACTGCAATATTTCTATATAGAGTTCTAGCTACATGGCAGATGAGTCAAAGAGTCCATATAGAGACAGGCAGCAACATGGCAGAGATGTCCAAGATGTCCATATACAGAGTACTAGCTATATGGCAGATGAATCCAACATTTCCATATCCTGGGAGTTAACTACATGGCAGATGAGTCCAACATGTGTATATATAGAGGACTAGCTACAAGGCAGATGAGTTCAACATGTTCATACAGACAGAGCAGAATACATGGATGATGAGTCCAACATTTCCATATATAGAGAGCTAAGTTCATGGCAGATGAGTCCAACGTGTCCATATACTGAGAGTTAGCTACATAGCAGATGAGTCCAACATGTTTATATTTAGAGGGCTAGCTATAAGGCAGTTCAACATTTTCATACACAGAGATCTGGCTATATGTTTGATGAGTCCAACACGTCCATATATTGAGAGATAGCTACACGGCAGACAAGTCCAGTATGTGCATATACAGTTAGCTGGCTACATGGCAGATCAGTCCAACATATCCATGGACAGTGAGCTAGCTACATGGCAGTAGAGTCACAAATGTCCATATACAGAGAGCTAGCTACATGGCAGAGTAGTGCAACATTTCAATATACAGAGTTCTAACTACATGGCAGATGAGTCCAAC
>NW_006408877.1:889588-907895 GCF_000296735.1 Chrysochloris asiatica
ACGTGTCCATATACTGAGTGTTAACTACATGGCAGATGAGTCCATCATGTCCATATACAGAGAGCTAGCTACATGGCAGAGTAGTGCAACATTTCAATATACAGAGTTCTAACTACATGGCAGATGAGTCCAACATGTCCATATACAGAATACTAGCTACATGGCAGATGAGTCCAACATGTCCGTATACTCAGAGTTAGCTACAAAATGCATATGAGTCCAGCATGTGTATATATAGAAGACTTGCTTCAAGGTAGATTATTCCAACTTATCTATATTTAGAGGGCTAGCTTCAAGGCAGATGAGAACAACATGTTCATACACAGAGAGCTGGCTACATGGCTGATGAATCCAACATGTCCAAATACATACAACTAGCTACATGGAAGCAAAGTCCAATATGTTCATATACAGAGAGCTACCTACATGGCAGATCAGTCTAACATATCCATGGACATAAAGCTAGCTGCATGGCATAAGAGTCCAAAATGTCCATATACAGAGAGTTAGCTACATTGCAGAGTAATGCAACATATCAACATACAGAGTTCTAGCAACATAGCAGATTGTCAGAGTCCAGCTCCAACTGTCTTGCAGGTACTCGAGTGTGAGACATGGATGAATAAAAATATGTACAAAAGAAAAGAATTAAGGCCAGGGACACAGGCTGATGGAGAGTGACGAAGTTTACTGAAAGCAAGAAGTTTATATAGAGCAGTTTCTGCAAGTCATTATTGTTCTGCATAGTTACAAATTTATCTTTTGCTTTGAGCCAGGATACCTTGGGAAAACTGCTTTCCCTGCATGCTTATCTTTTACTGTGAATTACATAAGCCTGGGAATGCTACTTTCCTAGTGTTAATAAGCAGGCTTTTTCTGGAAAACTCAGAATTAAAGTTTTATGGGTCCTTTAAGTCTTTTGGCCCCCAACAGCAGATGAGTCCAACATGTCCATATATTGAGAGCTAGCTACATGGCAGATAAGTCCAACATGTATATATTTAGAGGGGTACATCAAGGCAGATGAGTCCAACATGTTAATACACAGAGAGCTGGCTACAAGGTTGATGAGTCCAACATGTCCATATGCAGAGACCTAGCTACATGGCAGATAATCCAATATGTTCATATACAGAGAGCTACCAAAATGCAGATCAGTACTACATATCCATGAACAGAATACTAGCATAATGGCAATTGCGTCCAAAATGTCCATAAACAAAGAGCTAGCTACTTTGCAGAGTAGTGCAATATTTCCATATAAAGAGTTCTAGCTACATGACTGATGAGACCAACATGTCCATAAACAGAGTAGTAGCTACATGGCAGATGAGTCTAACATGTCAATATACTGAGAGCTAGCTACAAAATGCATACGAGTCCAAAATGTGTATATATAGAGTACTTGTTAAAAGGCATATGAGTCCACCATGTTCATACAGAGAGAGCTGGCTACATGGCTGATGATTCCAACATGCCCATATACAGAAAGCTATCTACTTGTCAGAGTAGTGCAACATTTCTGTATAGAGAGTTTTAGCTACATGGCAGATGAGTCCAACCTTACCATATACTGAGAGTTAGGTACAAAATGCATATAAGTCCAAAATGTGTATATATAGAGGACTAGCTATATGGCAGATGAGTCCAATATGTGTATATTTAGAGGGCTAGTTTCAAGGCAGATAAGTCCAACATGTCCATGCACAAAGAGCTGGCTATATGTTTGATGAGTCCAACATGACCATATACAGAGAGCTAGCTACATGACAGACAAGTCAAATATGTTATTATACAGAGAGCTACCAAAATGCAGTTCAGTAAAACATATCCACGTACAGAGTATGAGCTACATTGCAGACAACTCCAAAATGTCCATATATAGAGAGCTAGATACATGGCAGAGTAGTGCATCATTTCCATATACAGAGTACTAGCTATATGACAGATGAGTCCAAATTGTCCATATATTGAGAGCTACCTTCATGGCAGAGTACTCCAATATGTGCTTATACAGAGTACTAGCTACATGGCAGATGAGTCCAACATGTCCTTATACTGAGAGCTAGCTACATGTTAGATGAGTACAACATGTGTATATAGAGAGGACTAGCTACAAGGCATATGAGTCCAACTTGTTCATTGACAGATAGCTAGCTACATGGCAGTCAAGTCCAATATGTTCATATACAGAGAGCTATCTAAAAGGCAGATCAGTTCAACATATCCTTGAACAGAGAACTGGCGACATGGCAGACAAGTCCAAAATGTCCATATATAGAGAGCTAGCTACATGGCAGAGTAGTGCAACAGTTCCATATACAGAGTTATAGCTACATGACAGAGGAGTCCAAAATGTTCATATAGAGAGTACTAGCTACAAGATAGATGAGTCCAACATGTCCATACCCTGAGAGTTAGCTACAAAATGCATATGAGTCTAACAAGTGTATATTTAGAGGACTAGTTACAAGGCAGATGAGTACAACATGTTCATAAAGAGAGAGGTAGCTACATGGCAGAGTAGTGCCACATTTCAAAATACAGAGTTCTAGCTACATGTCAGATGAGTCCAACATGTCCTTATACTGAGTACTAGCTACATAGCAGATAAGTCCAACATGTACATATTCTGAGAGTTAGCACCATGGCATATGAGTCCAATATATGTATATTTAGAGCGCTAGCTAAAAGGCAGATGAATCCAACATGTTCATACAGAGATAGCTGGCTACATGGCTCGTGAGTCCAACATGTCCATATATAAAGAGAGCTAGCTATATGGCAGACAAGTCCAATATGTTCATATACAGAAAATTACCTACAGGGCAGATCAATCCAACATCCATACACAGAGAGTTATCTACATGACAGACGAGTCCAAAATGTCCATATTCACAGAACTAGCTGCATGGCAGAGTAGTGCAACCTTTCCATATACAGAGTTCTAGCTACATGGCAGATGAGTCCAACGTGTCCATATACTGAGAGCTAGCTACATGGCAGAGGGGTCCAACATGTCCATATACAGAGTAATAGCTACATGGCAGAGAAGTTCAACATGTCCATATACTGAGAGTTAGCAACAGGGCAGATGAGTCAAACATGTGTATATTTAGAGGGATAGCTACAAGGCAGATGAGTCCAACATGTTCGTACAAAGAGAGCTGGATACATGGCTCGTAAGTACAACATGTCCATATACAGAGAGATAGCTACATGGCAGACATGTACAACATATTAATATACAGAGAGCTACCTTCATGGCTTATAAGTCCAATATATCCATGCACAGAGAGCTACCTTCATGGCAGACAAGTCCACAATGTCCATATACAGAGAGCTAGGTACATGGCTGAGTCGTGCAACATTTCCTTATACAGAGTTCTAGCTACATGGTAGATGAGTCCAACGTGTCCATATACTGAGAGCTAGCTACATGGCTAAGTGGTCCAACATGTCCTTATACAGAGCACTAGCTGCATGGCAGATGAGTCCAACATGTCCATATACTGAGAGTTAGCTACAAAATGCAGATGAGTCCAACATGTGTATATATAGAGGACTTGCTACAAGGCAGATGAGTCCAAAATGTTCATACAGATAGAGCTGGCTACATGACTGATTAGTACAACATGCCCCAATACAGAGAGCTAGCTACATAGCAGAAAAGTCCAATATGTTCATACACAGAGAGCTACCTATATGGCAGATCAGTCCAACATATCCACGCACAGAGAGCTAGCTTCTTGGCAGACGAGTCCAAAATGTCCATATATAAAAAGAAATAGCCAAATGGAAGAGTAGTACAACATGTATATATTTAGAGGGCTAGTTAAAGGCTCGTAAGTCCAACATGTTCATACAGAGAGAGATGGATACATGGTCGTTGAGTCCAAATGCCCATATACAGAGAGCTAGCTGCATGGCAGACAAGTCCATTATGTTCATGTACAGGGAGCTAACTATATGACAGATCAGTCCAACATATCCATGCACAGAGAGCTAGGTTCATGGCATACACATCCAAAATGTCCTTATACAGAGAGCTAGCTACATGTCAGAGTAGTGCAACATTTCCATATAAAGAGCTCTAGCTATATGGCAGATGAATCCAATGTGTCCATATACTGAGAGCAGGCTACATGGCAGAGTAGTCCAACATTTCCATATACAGAGTACTAGCTACATGGCAGATGAGTCCAACATGTCCATATAATGAGAGTTAGCAACATGGCAGATGAGTCCAACATGTGTATATATAGATGGCTAGCTAAAAGGCAGATGAGTCCAACATGCTCATTCACAGAGAGCTGGATACATGGCTGATGAGTACTACATAACCATATACAGAAAGCTAGCTACATGGTATACAAGTTCAATCTGTTCATATACAGAGAGCTACCTACATGGCAGATCAGTCCAACATATCCATGCACAGAGAGATAGCTACATGTCAGACAAGTTCAATATGTTCATCTACAGAGAGCTACCTACATGGCAGATCAGTCCAACATGTCCATATACAGAGAGCTAGCTTCATCGCAGAGTATTCAAACATGTCCATATACAGAGTACAAGCTACATGGCAGACAAGTCCAATATATTCATATACAGAGAGCTACCTACATGGCAGATCAGTCCAACATATCCATGCACAGAGAGCTAGCTATATGGCAGACAAGTCAAAAATGTTCATATACCGAGAGACAGTTACATGGAAGAGTAGTACAACATTTCCATATACAGAGTTCTAGCTACATGGCAAAGAAGTCCAACGTGTGCATATACTGAGAACTAGCTACATGGCAGAGTAGTCCAACAAGTCCTTATACAGAGTGCTAGCTACATGGCAGATGTATCCAACATATCCATATACTGAGAATTATCTATAAAATGCATATGAGTCCACCATGTGTATATAGAGAGGACTCGCTACAAGGAAAATGAGTCAAACATATTCATAAAAAGAGAGCTGACTACGTGGCTGATGAGTCCAACATTCCCTTATATAGAGAGGTAGTTACATGGCTGAAAAGTCCAGTATGTTCATATACAGAGATCTACCTACATGGCAGACAAGTCCAATATGTACATATAAAAAGAGCTACCAACATGGTATATCAGTCCAATATGTACATATAAAAAGAGCTATCTACATGGTATATGAGTCCAACGTATCCATGCACAAAGAGCTGGCTACATGGAAGAGTAGTCCATCATGTCTATATACACAGTACTAGCTGCATGTCAGATGAGTCCAACATGTCCATAGCAGATGAGTCCAACATGTGTATTCTTAGAGGGCTACCTACAAGACAAATGAGTCCAACATGTTCAAACATAGAGAGCTGGCTACACGGTTGATGAGTCCTATATTTCCATATACAGAGAGCTAGCTATAAGGCAGACATGTCCAATATATTCATATACAGTAAGCAAATTACATGGCATATCTGTCCAACATATCCATGCACAAAGAGCTAACTACATGTTAGACGAGTTCAAAATGGGCTATGCAGAGTAGAGGAACAGTTCCATATGCAGAGTGCTAGCTACATGGTAGATGAGTGCACCATGTCCATATACTGAGAGTTAGCTACAAGGCAGATGAATCCTACATGTGTATATATAGAGGGCTAATAACAAGGCAGATGAGTCCAGCATGTTTGTACACAGAGATAGCTACATGGCTGATTATGAATAACATGTCCATATACAGAGAGCTAGCTACATGGCAGACAAGTCCTATATGTTCAAATACAGAGAGCAACCTACATGGCAGATGAGTCCAACATATCCACGCATAGAGAGCTAGCTACATGGCAGAGTAAAGCTACATTTACATATACAGTGTTATGGCTACATGACAGATGAGTCCGACTTGTGCATATATTGAGAGCTAACTACATGCCAGAGTAGTCCAACTTGTCCATATACAGAGTACTATATACATAGCAGATGAGTCCAACATGTCCATGTAATGAGAGTTATCTACATGTCAGATAATTACAACATGTGAATATTTAGAATGATAGCTACAAGACAGATGAGTCCAAAATGTTAATACAGAGAGAGATCACTTCATGGCTGATGAGTCCAATAAGTGCATATACAGGGAGCTAGCTACATGGCAGACAAGTTCAATATGTTCATATACAGAGAGCGACCTACATGGCAGATGAGTCCAACATATCCATGCACAGAGAGCTAGCTACATGGCAGAGAAGTGCTACATTTAAATATACAGTGTTATAGCTACATGACAGATGAGTCCAATGTGTGCATATAATGAGAGCTAGCTACATGCCAGAGTAGTCCAACTTGTCCATATACAGAGTACTATCCACATAGCAGATGAGTCCAACATGTCCATATTTTGAGAGTTATCCACATGTCAGATAAGTACAATATGTGAATATTTAGAATGATAGCTACAAGACAGATGAGTCCAACTTGTCCATATAGAGAGAGATGGCTTCATGGCTGATTAGTCCAACATATACATATACAGAGAGCTAGCTACATGGAAGACAAGTCCAATCTGTTTATATACAGATTCCTACCTACATGGCAGATCAGTCCAAATTATCCATGGCAGAGAGCTAACCACATGGCAGAAGAGTCCAAAATGTCCATATATAGAGAACTATCTACATGGCTGAGTAGTGCAACATTTCCATATACAGAGTTCTAGCTACATGGCAGATGGATCCAACGTGTCCATATACTGAGAGCTAGCTACACGGCAAAGTGGTCCCACATGTTCTTATACAGAGCACTAGCTGCATGGCAGGTGAGTCCAACATGTCCATGTACCAAGAGTTAGCTACAAAATGCAGATGAGTCCAACATGTGTATATATAGAGGACTTGCTACAAGGCAGATGAGTCCAACATGTTCATACAGAGAGAGCTGGTTACATGGCTGACGAGTCCAACATGCCCATATACAGACAGCTAGCTACATGGCAGAAAAGTCCAACATGTGTATATATAGAGGACTTGCTACAAGGCAGATGAGTCCAAAATGTTCATACAGAGAGAGATGGCTACATGGCTGATGAGTCCAACACGCCCATATACAGAGAGCTAGCTATATGGCAGAAAAGCACAACATGTTCATATACAGAGAGCTACCTACATGGCAGATACGTCCAGAATATTCATGCACAGAGAGCTAGCTATATGGCAGATGAGTCCAAAATGTCAATATACAGAGAGCTAGCTTCATGGCAGAGAAATTCTACATGTCCATATACAGAGAGCTAGCTACATGGCAGACAAGTCTAATATGTTTATATACAGAGAGTTACCTACATGGCATATCAGTCCAACATATCCATACACAGACCGCTAGCTACATGGCAGATGAGTCCAAAATGTCCATATGTAGAGAGCTAGATACATGGAAGAGTAGTCCAATATGTCCATATAAAGAGCAGTAGCTACATGGCAGATGAGTCCAGCATGTCTATGTACTGAAAGTTAGCTACATGGTAGATGAGTCCAACGTGTGTATACTTAGAGGGCTAGCTAAAAGGCAGATGAGTGCAACATGTTCTAACACAGAGAGCTGGCTATATGTCTGATGAGTCAACATGTCCATATACAGAGCCCTAGCTACATGTAAGACAGCCTAATATGTTCATATAGAGAGGGCTACCTACATGGTAGATCAGTCCAACATATCCATGCACATAGAGCAAGCTACATGGGAGACAAGTCCAAAATGTCCATATACTAAGAGCTAGCTACATGGCAGAGTAGTCCAACATGTCCATATAGAGAGTACTAGCTACATAACAGATGAGTACAACATGTCCATATTCTGAAAATTAGCTACATGTCAGAGGAGTCCAACATGTTTATATTTGAGTGCTAGCTACCAGCCAGATGAGTCAACATGTCCATATACAGACACCTAGCTACATGGAAGACATGTCCAATATGTTCATATAGAGAGAGCTACCTACATGGCAGATCAGTGCAACATATCCTTGCACAGAGAGCAAGCTACATGGCAGATGAGTCCAACAAGTCCATATACTGTGAGATAGCTACATGGCTAATGAGTCCAACATCTGTATATATACAGGACTACCTCCAAGTAGGATGACTCCAACATGTTCATACAGAGGGAGATATATATCCATGGATGATGAGTCCAAAATGTCCATATACAGAGAGCTAGCTTCATGGCAGAAAAGTCTAATATGTTCAAATACAGAGAGCTAATTTCATAATAGCAGAACAGTCCAACATATCTATGCACAGAGAGCTAACTGCATGGCAGACAAGTTCAAAATGTCCATATACAGAGAAGTAGCTACATGACAGAGTAGTGCAACATTTCCATATACAGAGTTCTAGCTACATGGCAGATGAGTCCAACGTGTCCATATACTGAGAGCTAGCTACATGCCAAAGTAGTCCAACATGTCCTTATACAAAGTACTAGCTACATGGTAGATGGGTCCAACATGTCCTTATACTGAGACTTAGCTGCAAAATGCAGATGAGTCCTACATGTGTATATCTAGAGGACTACCTACAAGGCACATGTGTCCAACAAGTTCATACAGAGTGAGCTGGCTACAAGGCAGATGAGTCCAACATGTGCATATACTGAGAGCTAGCTACATAGCAGAGTAGTCCAACATGTCCATATACAGAGTACTAGTGACATGGCAGATGAGTCCAACATGAACATATACTGAGAGAAAGCTAAATGGCTGATGATTCCAACATGTGTATATTAAGAGGGCTAGCTGCAAGGCACATGAGTCCAACATGTTCATACAAATCGAGCTGGCTACATGGCTGATGAGTCCAACACGTCCATATACACAGAGTTACCTACATTGAAGGGAAGTCCAATATGTTCTTTTACAGAGAGCAACCTACATGGCAGATCAGTCCAACATATCCATGCACAGAGAACTATATACATGGCAGACGAGTGCAAAATGTCCATATACAGAAAACTAGCTACATGGCAGATTAGTGAAAGATTTCCATATGGAGAGTTCTAAATACATGGCAGATGAGTGCAACGTGTCCATATATTGAGAGCTAGCTACATGGCAGTGTATTCCAACATGTCCATATACTGAGTACTAGCTACATGGCAGATGAGTCCAACATGTCCATATACTGAGAATTAGCTATAAAATGCATATGAGTCCAACATGTGTATAATTACAGGGCTAGCTACAAGCCAGATGAGTCCAACATGTTTATCCAGATAGAGCTGGCTACATGGATGTTGAGTCCAACAAGTCCACATTCTAAGAGCTAGCTAAATGGCATACAAGTCCAATATGTTCATATACAGAGAACTAGCAATATGGCAGAGTAGTGCAACATTTCCATATACAGAGTTTTAACAACATGCCACATGAGTTGAAAATGTTCATATACTGACTGCTATCTACATGGCAGATGAGCCCAACATGTCCATAAACTGAGAGTTAGCTATAAAATGCATTTAAGTCCAAGATGTATATATAGAGAGAGGACTTGCTACAAGGCACATGAGTCCAACATGTTCATACAGAGAGAGCTGACTACATGGCTGATGAGTCCAACATTCCCATATACAGAGAGGTAGCTACATGGTTGAAAAGTACAGTATTTTCATATACATATAGCAACCTACATGGCAGATCAGTCCATCATATCCATGCACAGAAAGATAGCGACATGGCAGACTAATCCAAAGTGACCATATATAGAGAGCTATCTACATGGAAAATAGTCCATCATGTCCATATACAGAGTACTAGCTACAAGGCAGATGCGTCCAACATGTCCATATACTGAGAGTTAGCAACATGGCAGATTAGTCCATCATGTGTATATTTGGAGGGCTAGCTACAAGGCAGATGAGTCCAACATGTTCAAACACAGAGAGCTATCTACATGGCTGATGAGTACACCATGTCCTTATACAGAGAGCTAGCTACATTGCAGACATGTCCAATATATTCATATACACAGAACAAAATACATGGCAGATCAGTTCACCATATTCATGCACAAAGAGTTAGCTACTTGGCAGACAAGTCCAAAATGTCCATATACAGAGAGCTAGCTACTTGGCAGAGTAGTGCAACATTTTCATATATAGAGTTCTAGCTACATTGCAGATGAGTCCAAGAGTCCATATAAAGATAGGTAGCTACATGACAGAGTAGTCCAAGATGTCCATATACATAGTACAAGCTATATTGCAGATGAATCCAACATGTCCATATCCTGAAGGTTAACTATATGGCAGAGTAGTCCAACATATATATATAGAGAGAGCACTAGCTATATGGCAGATGATTCCAACATGTCTATATACTGAGAGATGGCTGAATGGCAGATGAGACCAACATGTTCATGTACAGAGAGGTAGCTCTGTGGCAGACAAGTCCAATATGTTCATACACAGCTGGATCCATGGCTGATGAGTCCAACATATCCATGCACAGAGAGCTACCTACATAGCAGACGAGTCCAAAATGTCCATATTCAGAGAGCTAGCTACGTGGCAGAGTTAGTGCAACATTTCTATATACAGAGTACTAGCTACATGGCAGATGAGTCCATCGTGTCCATATACTGAGAGATAGCTAAATGGCAGATGAGTACAACATGTGTATATATAGAGGACGAGCTACAAGGCAGAGCAGTCAAAAATGTTCATACGGAGAGAGATGGATACATGTTTGTTGAGTCCAAATGTCCATATAAAGAGAACTAGCTACATGGCAGAAAATTCCAATATGTTCCTATACAGACAGCTACCTACATGACAGATCAAGCCAACATATCCATGCACAGAGAGCTAGCTACATGGCAGATGAGTCCAAAATATCCATATACAGAGAGCTAGCCACATGGCAGAGTAGTGAAACATTTCCATATAGAGAGTTCTAGCTAGAAGACAGATGAGTCCAAAGTGTCCATGTACTGAGAGCGAGCTACATGGCAGACTAATCCAACATATCCATATACAGTGTACTAGCTACATGGCAGATGAGTCCAACATGTCCATATACTGAGAGTTAGCTATAATATGCATATGAGTCCAACATGTGTTTATATAGAAGACTTGCTACAAGGTAGATAAGTCCAATATGTGTATATTTAGAGGGCTAGCTTCAAGGCAGATGAGTCCAACATGTTCATGTACAGAGCTGGCTGCATGGCTCATGAGTCCAACATGTCCATAGAGCTAGCTACATAGAAGGCAAGTCCAATATGTTCATATACAGAGAGCCACCTACATGGCACATCAGTCCAACATATTGATGCAAAGAGAGCTAGCTACATGGCATACGAATCCATAATGTCCATATACAGAGAGCTAGCTACGTGGCAGAGTAGTGCAACATTTCCATATACAGAGTCAAAGCTACATGGCAGATGAATCCAACGTGTGCATATACTGAAAGCTAGCTACATGGCTGATGTGTCCAACATGCCCAAATACAGGGAGATAGCTACATGGCAGACAAGTCCAATATATTCATAAATAGAGAGCTAACTACATGGCAGATCAGTCCAACATATGCTTGCACAGAGACCTAGCTACATGGTAGACGAGTCCAAAATGTCCATATACAGATAGCTACCTATATGGCAGAGTAGTGTAGCATTTCCAAATACAGAGTTCTAGCTTCATGACAGATGAGTCCAACATGTCCATATACTGAGAGTTAGCTAAAAAAATGCATATGAGTCCAACATGTGTATATATAGAGGACGAGCTATAAAGCAGATGAGTCCACCATGTTCATATAAAGAGAGTTGACTACATGGCTGATAAGTCAAACATGCCCATATAGAGACAGCTAGCTACATGGCAGAGTAGTGCAACATTTCCACATAAAGAGTTCTAGGGACATAGTAGATGAGTCCAATGTGTCCATATATTGGGAGCTAGCTACATGGCAGAGTAGTCCAACATATCCATATACAGAGTACTAGCTCCATGGCAGAGGAGTCCAACATGTCCATAAACTGAGAGTTAGCTACATGGCAGATGAGTCAAACGTGTGTATATTTAGAAGGCTACCTATAAGGCAGATTAGTCCAACATATTTATACACAGAGAGCTCGCTATATGACTGATGATTCCAACATGTCCATATACAGAGAGCTAGCTACATGGCAGACAAGTCCAATATGTGCTTATACAGATAGCTGTCTACATGGCAGATCAGTCCAAAATATCCATGCACAGTGAGCTAGCTACATGGCAGTAGAGTCAAAATTGTCCATATACAGAGAGCTAGCTACATGGCAGAATAGTGCAACATTTCCATATACAGAGTTCTAGCTACATAGCAGATGAGTCCAGTATGTTCATATATTGAGAGTTAGCTAAAAATGCACATAAGTCCAACATATGTTTATATAGAAGACTTGTTACAAGGCAGACTAGTCCAACATATCCGTATACAGAGTACTAGCTACAAGGCAGATGAGTCCACCATGTTCATATAGAGAGAGCTGACTACATGACTGATGAGTCCAACATGCCCATATACAGAGAGCTAGCTACATGGAAGAAAATCCCAATATGTTCCTATACAGAGAGCTACCTACATGGCAGATCAGTCCAACATATCCACGTACAGAAATCTAGCTACACGGCATTTCCATATACAGAGTACTTGCTACATGGCAGATGAATCTAACGAGTCCTTACCATGAGAGTGAGCAACTTGGCAGATGAGTCCAACATGTGTATATTTAGAGGACTAGCTACAAGGCAGATGAGTCCAACATGTTCATATAGAGAGAGCCAGCCACATGGCAGAGTAATGCAATATTTCCACATAGAGAGCTCTAGCTACATCGCAGATGAGTCCAACATGTCCATATACGGAGAGCTAACTACAAGGCAGAGTAGTCCAACATTTCCATATACAGAGTTCCAGCTGCCTGGCAGATGAGTCCTACTTGTCCATATACTGAGAGCTATCTACATGGCAGAGTCGTCCAACATGTCCATATACAGAGTACCAGCTGCATGGCAGATGAGTCCAACTTGGCCATATACTGTAGTTACTACATGGCACATGAGTGCAACATATGTATTTTTGGATGGCTAGCTACAAGACAGATGAGTCCATCATGTTCACACTCAGACAGTGTTCACCCTCAGATAGTGCTAGCTGCAAGGCAGATGAGTCCTACTTGTCCATATACTGAGAGCTAGCTACGTGGCAGAGTAGTCCAACATGTCCATATACAGAGTTCTGGCTTCATGGCTGATGAGTCCAACATGTCAATATACAGAGAGCTAGCTCCATGGCAGAGTAGTGTAACATTTTCATATACAGAGTCCAAGCTACATGGCAGATGAGTACAACATGTGCATATACTGAGAACTAGCTACATGACTGATGAGTCCAACATGTCCATATGCAGAGAGCTAGCTACATGGCAGACAAGTACAACATAATCATATAGAGAAAGCTACCTACATGGCAGATCAGTCCATCATATCCATGCACAGAAAGCTAGATACATGGCAGATGAGTCCAAAATGTCCATATACAGAGAGATAACTACATGGCAGAGTAGTGCAACATTTCCATATACAGAGATCTAGCTACATGACAGATGAGTCATCAAGACAATATACAGAGTTCTAATTACATGGCAGATGAGTCCAACATGTACATATACTGAGAGATAGCAAACAAATGCATGTAAGTCCAAAATGTGTATATATAAAGGACTAGCTACAAGGCAGATGAGTCCACCATGTTCATTCAGAGAGAGCTACTACATGGCAGATGAGTCCAACGTGTCCATATATTGAGAGCAAACTACATTGCAGAGTAGTCCAACATGTCCATATACAGAGTACTAGCTACATGGCAGATGAGTCCAACATGTCCATATATAGTAGTTCAACATGTCCATATACTGAGAGATAGCTACATGGCAGATAAGTCCAACATGTGTATATATAGAGGACTAGCTACAACGCAGAGCAGTCAAAAATGTTCATACAGAGAGAGATGGAAACATGGCTTTTGAGTCCAAATGTCCATATACAGAGAGCTAGCTACATGGCAGACAAGTCCAATATGTTCCTATACAGAGAGCGACCTACATGGCAGATCAGTCCAACATATCCATGCACAGATAGTTAGCTACATGGCAGACGAGTCCAAATATCCATATATGGAGAGCTAGTTACATGGCAGAGTGCCGCAACATTTCCATATAAAGAGATTTATCTACATGTCAGATGAGTCCAAAATGTTCATATACAGTGTACTAGCTATATGGCAGATGAGTCCAATATGTACATATACTGAGACTTACCTACAAAATGCATATGAGTACAACATGTGTATATATAGAGGACTAGCTACAAGGCAGATGAGTCCAACATGTTCATAAACAGAGAGTTAGCTAAATGGCAGAGTAGTGCAACATTTCCATATAGAGAGTTCTAGCTACAAGACAGATGAGTCCAACATGTCTATGTACTGAAAGCTAGCTACATGGCAGACCAGTTCAACATGTCCATATACAGAGATTCATCAACATGGCAGTTGAGTCCAACATGTGTATATTTAGAGGGCTAGCTACAAGGCAGATGAATCCAACATATTCATACGGAGAGAGCTGGCTACATGCCTGATGAGTCAAACATGTCCATATACAGAGAGCTTGATAGATGGCAGACAAGTCCAACATGTTCATATACAGAGAGTAAACTATATGGCCAATCAGTCTAACATATCCATGCACAGAGAGCAACCTGCATGGCAGACGAGTCCAAAATGTCCATATACAGAGAGCTAGCAACATGGCAGAGTAGTGCAACATTTCCATATACTGATTTCTAGCTATGTGGCAGATGAGTCCAACATGCCCATATACTGAGACCTAGTTACATGGCAGAGTAGTCCAACATGTCCATGTACAGAGTAGTAGCTACATGGCAGATGAGTGCAACATGGTTATATTTAGAGGGTTAGATTCAAGGCAGATGAATCCAACATGTTCATACACAGAGAGCTGGCTACATGGCTGATGAATTCAACATGTCCATACACAGAAAGCTAGCTACTTGGCAGACAAGTCCAATATGTTCATATTCAGAGAGCAACCTAAAAGATGGATCAGTACAACATATCCATATACTGGGAGCTAGCTACGTTGAAGATGAGTCCAAAATGATCCTCTATAGAGAGTTAGCTACATGGCTGAGTACTGCAACATTTTCATATACAGAGTTCTAGCTATAAGGCAGATGAGTCTAATGTTTCCATATAATGAGATCTAGCTACATGACAGAGTAGTCTAACAGGTCCATATAAAAAGTACTAGCTACATGGGGGATGAGTCTAATATGTCCATATACGGAGAGTTAGCAACATGCCAGATGGGTCCAACATGTGTATCTATAGAGGACTAGCTATAAGGCATATCAGTTCAACATGTTCATACAGACAGAGATGGATCCATGGCTGTTTAGTCAAAATACCCAAATGCAAAGAGCTAGCTACATGGCAGACAAGTTTAGTATGTTCACATACAGAGAATTAGCTACATGGCAGATCAGTCCAACATACCCATGTACAGAGAGCTAGCTTCATGGCAGAGAATTCCAAAATATCCATATACAGAGACCTAGCTACATGGCAGAGTAGTGCAACATTTCTCTATACAGAGTACTAACTACATGGTTGATGAGTCCAACATGTCCATATACTGAGAGTTAGCAACATGCCAGATGAGTCCAACACGTGTATATTGAGAGGGCTAGCTACAAGGCAGATGAGTCCAACATGTTCAGACAGAGAGCTGGCTAAATGGCTTATAAGTTCCAACATGCACATATACAGAGAGCCACGTACATGGCAGATCAGTCCAACACATCCATGCACAGAGAGGTAGCATCATGGCAGACGAGTTCAAAATGTCCATATACAGAAAGCTAGCTACATGACAGAGTAGTGCAACATTTCCATATAGAGTTCTAGCTACATGGCCGAAGAGTCCAACATGCCCAAATACTGAGTTAGCTACATGACAGAGTAGCCCAAATTGTCCATATACAGAGTACTAGCTACATGGCAGATGAGTCCAACATGTCCATATGCTGAGAGTTAGCTACATGGCAGATGAGTCCAACATGTGTATATTTAGAAGGCTATCTACAAGGCAGATGAGTCTAACATGTTCATACACAGATAAATGGCTACATTGCTGATGAGTCCAACATGTCCATATACTGAGAGCAAGCTGCATGGCAGACAAGTCCAATATGTTCATATACTGAGAGCTACCTACATGTCAGATCAGTCCAACATATCCATGCACAGAGAGCTAGCTACACGGCAAATGACTCCAAAATATCCATATACAGAAAGCTATCTACATGGCAGGGTAGTAACATTTGCATGTACAGAGTACTAGCTACATGGCAGATGTGTCCAACTTGTCCATGTACTGAGAGCTAACAACATGGCAGAGTAGTCAAACAAGTCCATATACAGAGTACTAGCTAAATGGCACATGATTCCAACATTTGAATATACTGAGAGTTAGCTACTTGGCAGATGAGTCCAACATGTTTATATATAGAGGACTAGCTGAAAGGCAGATGAGTGCAACATGTTTGTATAGAGAGAGATGTCAAATGAGTCCAAAAACTCCATTTTCAGAGTGCTAGCTACATGTAAGACAAGTCCAATATATTCATACAAAGAGAGTTACCTGAATGGCAGATCAGTCCATCGTATCCATGCAATGAGAGCTAGCTACATGGCAGATGAGTCCAAAATGCCCATATACAGAGTACTAGCTACATGGCAGATGAGTCCAAAATGTCCATACACTGAGAGTTAGCAACATGGCAGATGAGTCGAACATGTCCATATACAGAGAGCTTGCTACATGGCAGAGAAGTCCAATATATTCATACACAGAGAGAAAACAACATGGCAGATCAGTCCAACAATATATCCATACACAAAGAGCCAGCTACATGGCAGAAGAGTCCAAAATGTGCATAAACAGAGAGCAAACTACATGCAGAGTAGTGCAACATTTCCATACACAGAGTTCTAGCTACATGGCAGATGAGTCCAACATGTCCATATAGTGAGAGTTAGCTTCAGGGCAGATAAGTCCAACATGTGTATATATAGAGAATTAGCTACAAGGCAGATGAGTACAATATGTTCATGTAGAGAGAGCTGGCTACATGGCTGATGAGTCAAACATTTCCATATACAAAGAGCTAGCTTCATAGTGGACAAGTCCAATATGTTCATATACAGAGACCTACCTACATGGCAGATTAGTACAACACAAGCATACACAAAAGACAGCAATATGGCAGACAAGTCCAAAAAGTCCATTTATAGAAAGCTAGCTACATGGCAGAGTGGTGCAACATTTCCATTTGCTGAGTTCTAGCTACATGGCAGATGAGTCCAACGTGTCCATATACTGAGAACCTGCTATCAGGCATAAAAATCCAAAATATCCATATACAGAGTACTAGCTACATGGCAGATGAGTTCAGTATGTCCATATACTGAGAATTAGCTACCTGGCAGACGAGTCCAAAATATCCATGTTCAGAGAGCTAGCTACTTAGCAGAGTAGTGCAACATTTCCATATACAGAGTTCTAGCTACATGGCAGATGAGTCCAACGTGTCCATATACTGAGAGCAAGATACATAGCAGAGTAGTCCAACATGAGCATATACAGAGTACTAGCTACATGGCAGAGGAGTCCAACATGTCCATATACTGAGAGATAGCTACATGGCAGATGAGTCCAACATGTGTATATATAGAGGACTAGCTACAAGGCAGAGCAGTCAAAAATGTTCATACGGAGAGAGATGGAAACATGGCTGTTGAGTCCAAATGTCCATATACAGAGAGCTAGCTACATGGCAGACAAGTCTAATATGTTCCTATACAGAGAGTGACCTACATGGCAGATCAGTCCAACATATCCATGCACAGAGAGATAGGTACATGGCAGAGTAGTGCAATATTTACATATACACAGGTACAGTTTCATGGCAGATAAGTCCAACGGGTGCATATACTGAGAGCTAGCTACATGCCAGATTAGTCCAACATGTCCATACACAGAGTACTGTCTACATAGCAGATGAGTAAAATACGTCCATATACTCACCGATATCTACATGGCAGTTGAGAACAACATGTGTATATGTAGAGGACTAGCTACAAGACAGATGAGTCAATCATGCTCATACAGAGAGATCTAGCTACATGGCTGATGAGTCCAAC
>NW_006408877.1:910380-912307 GCF_000296735.1 Chrysochloris asiatica
TAGAAAAGTCCAATATGTTCATATAAAGAGAGCTACCTACATGGCATATCAGTACAACCTATCCATGTTCATATACAGAGAGATAGCTACATGGCAGACTAGTCCATAACGTCCATATACAGAGTACTAGCTACGTAGCAGAATAATGCAACATTTCCATATACAGAGTTCTCGCGACATGGCAGATGAGTCTATTGTGTCTGTATACTGAGAGCAAGCTACATGGCACAGTAGTCCAAGATGTCCATATACAGAGTACTAGCTACATGGCAGATGAATCCACCATGTCCATATACTGAGAATTAGCTATAAAATGCATAAGAGTCCAACATGTGCATATATAGAGGACTTTCTACAAGACAGAGGAGTCTAACATGTTCATAAAAAGAGCTGACTACATGGCTGATGAGTCCATCATTCCCATATATAGAGAGGTAGCTACATGGCCGAAAAGTCCAGTATGTTCATATACAGAGTACTATCTATTTGGCAAAGCAGTCCATCATATCCATGCACAGTGTGCTAGCTACTTGGCAGACAAGTCTCAAATGTCCATATACAGAGAGTCCATATACAGGACTACATGGAAGAATAGTCCAACAAGTCCATATACATAGTACTAGCTACATGTCAGATGAGTACAACATGTCCATATACTGAAAGTTAGCAACATGGCAGATGAATCCAACGTGTGTATTTTCAGAAGTCTAGCTACAAGACAAATGAGTACAATATGTTCAAACACAGAGAGCTGGCTATATGGCTGATGAATCCTACATGTCCATATACAGAGAGCTAGCTATATGGCAGACAAGTCCAATATATTCATACACAGAGAACAAACTATATGGCAGATCAGTCCAACATATCCATGCACAAAGAGCTAGTTACATAGTAGATGAGTCAAAAATGTGCATATACAGAGATCATACTACATGCATAGTAGAGCAACATTTCGATATATAGAGTTCTAGCTAATTGGCAGATAAGTCCAACGTGTTCATATACTGACAACTAGCTACATGGCAGAGTAGTAAAAGTTTCCATATACAGAGTACTAGCTACATGGCAGATGAGTCCTACATGTGTATATATAGTGGGCTAACTACAAGGCAGATGGTTCCAACATGTTCATACACAGAGAACTGGCTATATGGCTGATTGAGTATAACATGTCCATATACAGAGAGCTAGCTACATGGCAGACAAATCCAACATGTCCATATACAGAGAGCTAGCTACATGGCAGACAAGACCAATCTGTTCATATACAGAGACCTACCCACATGGCAGATCAGTCCAACATATCCATGCACAGAGAGCAAGCTACATGGCAGAGTAGTGCAACATTTACATATACAGAGTTATAGCTAAATGGCAGATGAGTCCAATATGTCCATATACTGAGAGCTAGCTACATGGCAGAGTAGGCCAACATGTCCATATACAAGCTAAATGACAGATGAATCCAATATGTCCATATAATGAGAGTTTGCAACATGACAGATGAGTCAAACATGTGTATCTATAGAGGACTAGCTACCAGGCACATGAGTCCAACATCTTCATACAGAGAAAGCTGGCTACATGGCTGATGAGACCAACATGCCCATATACAGAGAGCTAGCTACATGGCAGACAAGTGCAATATGCTCATATACAGAGAGCTACCTACATGGCAGATCAATCCAACATATCCATGCACCAAGATGGCAGATGTGTCCAAAATGTCCACATACAGAGAGCTAGCTACATGGCAAAATAGTGCAACATTTAGAGAGTTCTAGCATATACATATATGCTAGAACATGTACAGAGTTCTAGCAAACTGGCAGATGAGTCCAACGTATCCATATACTGAGAGCTAGCTACATGGAAGTGTAGTACAACTTGTCCATATACAGAGTACTAGCTACATGGTAGATGA
>NW_006408877.1:913002-914889 GCF_000296735.1 Chrysochloris asiatica
TCTAGCTACATGGCAGATGAGTCCTACGTGTCCATATACTGAGAACTAACTACATGGCAGAGTATTACCACATGTCCATATACAGAGTACGAGCTACATGGCAGATGAATCCAACATTTGTATATATAGAGATCTATCTACCAGGCAGATGAGTGTCACATGTTCATACAGAGAGAGCTGGCTACATGGCTAATGAGTCCATTAAGTCCATATACAGAGAGCTAGCTACATGACAGACAAGTCCAATGTGTTCACATACTGAGAGCTACCTACATGGCAGATCAGTCCAACATATCCATGCATCGAGAGCTAGCTTCATGGCAGATGTGTCCAAAATGTCCACATACAGAGAGCTAGCTAAATGTCACACAAGTCTAATATCTTCACATACAGAGAGCTACCTACATGGCAGATCAGTCCAACATATCCATGCACCAAGAGCTAGCTTCATGACAGATGTGTCCAAAATGTCCACATACAGACTGCTAACTACATGGCAAAATAGTGCAACATTTACATATACAGAGTTCTTGCTACATGGCAGATGAGTCCATCGTATCCATATACTGAGAGCTAGCTACATGGCAGAGTAGTTCAACTTGTCCATATACAGAGTACTAACTACATGGTAGATGAGTCTAACATGTCCATATATTGAGTGTTAACTACATGGCAGATGAATCCAACATGTGTATATATAGAGGACTAGCTACATGGCATAATAGTGAAACATTTCCAAAGACATAGTTCTAGCTACATGGCAGATGAGTCCAATGTGTCAATATACTGAAAGCTAGCAGAATGGCAGATTAGCCCAACCTATCCATGCACAGAAAGCTAGCTACATGGCAGAAAAGTCCAAAATGTCCACATACAGAGAGCTAGCTACAAGGCAGTGTAGTGCAACATTTCCATATACAGAGTTTTAGCTACATAGAAGATGAGTCCAACGTGCCCATAAACTGAGAGCTAGCTACATTGCAAAGTAGTCCAACATGTCAATATACTGAGAGTTAGCTACATGGCAGATGAGTCCACCATGTGCATATATAGAGGGCTAACTACAAGGCTGATGAGTCCAACATGTTCATACACAGAGAGCTGTCTACATGACTTATGAGTCCAACATGTCCATATACTGAGAGCTAGCTACATGGCAGACTAGTCCAATATGTTCTTATACAGAGAGCTACATATATGTCAGATCAGTCCAACATATCCATGTACAGAGAATTAGCTACATGGCAGACAAGTCCAAAATATCCTACAGAGAGCTGGCTACATGTCAGAGTAGTGCAACTTTTCCATAAACAGGGTTCTAGCTACATGGCAGATGAGGCCAACATTTCCATCTACTGAGAGCTAGACACATGGTAGAGTAGTCCAACATGTCCATGTACAGTGTACTAGCTAGAAGGCAGATGAGTTCAACATGTCCATATACTGACAGGTAACTACATGGCATATGAATCCAACATGTGTATATATAGAGGACTAGCTACAAAGCAGATGAATCCAACATGTTCATTCAGAGAGAGCTGGATACATGGCTGATGAGTTCATTAAGTCCATATACAAAGAGCTAGCTATATGGCAGACAAATCCAATATGTTCATATACAGAGAGCTACCTTCGTGGCAGATCAGTCCAACATAACCATGCACTCAGAGCTAGCTACATGGAAGATGAGTCCTATTTGTCCATATAATGAGAGCTAGCTACATGGCAAAGTAGTCCAACGTGTCCATATACAGAGTTCTAGCTCCATGACAGATGAGTCCAACATTTCCATATACTGTAGTTAGCTACATGGCAGATGAGTCAAACATGAGTATATTTAGAGGGCTAACTAAAAGGCAAAGGGGTCCATCATGTTCACACACAGAG
>NW_006408877.1:915920-916534 GCF_000296735.1 Chrysochloris asiatica
AATCCAATATGTTTATATACTGACAGCTTGCTAAATGGCAGAGTAATCCAATATGTCCATATACAGAGTACTAGCTACATGCCAGATGAGTTCAACATGTCAATATTCTGAGAGTTATCTACATGGCAGATGAATCCAACATGTGTAAATATAAAGGACTAACTGCAAGGCAGATGAGTCCAACATGTTCATAGAGAGAGAGCTGGCTACATGTCTTAAGAGTCCAACATGTCCATATACAGAGTACTAGCTACATGGCAGAAAAGTCCAATACATTCATATACAGAGAGCTACATATATGGCAGTTCTATCCAACCTATTCATGCACAGAGAGCTAGCTACATGGCAGACGAGTCCAAAATGTCCATATACAGAGAGCTAGCTACATGACAGAATAGAGCAACATTTCCATATACAGAATTCTACCTTATAATGATTGCCCTGAAAGAAACTTTTATATCTGGTAGCTGCAAAATCAAGATTTCTGAAAACCAAGCCTCAAGTATAATACTCTCCTATTCATGAATCTAGCAATCAAGAGGTGGAAATGGGAGTAGCTATCTTTGAGCAGCAGCGAGACGTGTAGTGTGGAACTCCAACAACAACACGGAATA
>NW_006408877.1:921130-924403 GCF_000296735.1 Chrysochloris asiatica
ACAACAACAACAACCTACATGGCAGGTGAGCCCAACGTGTCCATATACTGAGAGCTAATTACATGGCAGAGTAGTCCAATATGTCCAAATACAGAGTACTAGCTACATGGCAGATGACTCCAACATGTCCATATCTTGAGAGTTAGCTACATGACAGATCAGTCCAACGTGTGTATATATAGAGGACTAGCTGCAAGGCCGATGAGTCCAAAATGTTCATAGATAGTAGCTTGCAACATGGCTGATGATTCCTACATGTCCATATACTGAGAACTAGCTACATGGCACACAAGTTCAATATGTTCATATACAGAGAGCTACCTACATGGCAGGTCAGTCTAACATATCTATGCACAGAGGGCTAGATACATGGCAGAGTAGTCCAACAAGTCCAAAGACTTAGCTACATGGAATATGAGTTGTACATCTGTATATATAGAGGACTAGCTACAAGTCAGATGAGTCCAACATGATAATATAGAGAGAGCTGGATAAATCGCTGATGAGTCCAACATGCCCATATATACAGAGCTAGCTATATGGTAAAAAAGCCCAATATGTTCATATATAGAGAACTACCTACATTTCAGATCAATCCAACATATCCATGCACAGAGAGCTAGCTACATGGGAGTCAAATCCAAAATTTCCATATAGACAGAAAGAGCTACATGGCAGAGTAGTGCAATATTTCAATATACAGAGTGTTAGCAACATGGCAGATGAGTCCAATGTATCCATATACAGAGAGTTAGATAAAAAACAGAGAAGTCTAACATGTCTATATACAGAGTACTAGCTAAATGACAGAAAATCCAAAATGTTTATATACTGACAGCTAGCTACATGGCAGAGTAGTCCAAAATGTCCATATACAGAGTACTAGCTAGATGGCAGATGAGTCCATCATGTCCATATCCTGAAAGTTAGCTACACGGCAGATGAGTCCAACATGTGTATATATAGAGCACTAGCTGAAAGTCAGATGAGTCCAACACGTTTATAGAAAGAATGCTGGCTACATGTCTGATAAGTCTAACATATTCATATACAGAGTACTATCTACATGACAGACAATTCCAATATATTCATATACAGCGAGCTAACTACATGGCAGATCAGTCCAACCGATCCATGCACAGAAAGCTAGCAACATGGAAAAGTAGTGCAACATTTCCTTCTACAGAGTTCTAGCTAAATGGCATATGAGTCCAACATGTCCATATACTGATAGCTAGCTTCATGGTAGACAAGTCCAATATGTTCATATACAGAGAGCTATCTACATGACAGATCAGTCCAACATATCCTTGCACAGAGATCTAGCTACATGGCAGACGAGTCCAAAATGTCCATATACAGAGAGCTAGATACATAGCAGAGTAAGTGCTACTTTGCCATGTACAGAGTTTTTTCTAAACGGCAGTTGAGTCCAACATGTCCAAATACTGAGAGCTAGCTACATGGCAGAGTAGTGCAACATGTCCATATACAGAGTACTAGGTACATGGCAGATATGCCCAACATGTACATATACTGAGAGTTAGCTAAATGACAGTATAGTCCATTATGTCCATATACAGAGTACTGCTACATGGAAGATGAGTCCAAAGTGTCCATATACTGAGAGCTACCTACATGGAAGAGTAGTCCAACATGTCCATATACAGATTACTAGCTACATGACAGATGAGTCCATCATGTTCTTATACTGAGAGTTATCAACATGGCAAATGAGTCCAACATGTGTATATTTAGAAAGCTAGCTACAAGACAGATGAGTCCAAAATTTTCACAGAGAGACAGCTGGCAACATGGCTGATGATTCCTACATGTCCATATACTGAGAACTAGCTACATGGCAGACAACTCCAATATGTTCATATACAAAGACCTATCTACATGGCAGGTCAGTCTAACATATCCATGCACAGAGGATTATATGCATGGCAGAGTAGTCCAACATGTCCATATACAGAGCACTAGCTACATGGCAGATGAGTCCAACATGTCCATGTACTGAGAGTTAGCAACATGGCTGATGAGTACAACATGTGTATATTTAGAGTGCTTTCTACAAGACAGATGAGTCCAAAATGTTCATAGAGAGACAGATGGCTACATGGTTGATGAGTCCAACATACCAACATACACAGAGCTAGCTACAGACAAAAAAGGCCAATATGTTCATATACAGAGAGCTACCATATGGCCAATCAATTCAACATATCCAAACACAGAGAGCTAGCTACATGGAAGATGAATCCAAAATGTCCATATACAGAGAGCCAACTACATGGCAGAGAAGTGCAATATTTCAATATACAGAGTTCTAGCAACATGGCAGATGAGTACAACGTGTCCTTATACTGAGATTTAGATACATAATAGAGTAGTCTAACATGTCCATATAGAGAATACTAGCTACATGACAAAAAATCCAATATGTTTATATACTAACAGCTAGATACATGGCAGAGGAGTCCAATATATCCGTATACAGAGTACTAGCTAGATGAAAGATGTGTCCAACCTGTCCATATCCTGAGACTTAGCTACATGGCAGATGAGTCCAACATGTATATATACAGAGGACTAACTGCAAGACAGATGAGTCCAACATGTTTAAATAGAGAGGACTAACTGCAAGGCAGATGAATCCAGCATGTTCTTAGAGAGAGAGCTGGCTATGTGTCTGATGAGTCCAACATGTCCATATACCGAGTACTAGCTACATGACAGAAAATTCCAATATATTCATATACAGAAAGCTACCTACATGGCAGTTCAGTTCAACATATCCATGCACAGAGATTTAGCTACATGGCAGAGTAGTACAACATTTCCATCTACAGAGTTCTAGCTAAATGGCAGATGAGTCCAACATGTCTATATACTGAGAGCTAGTTACATGTCAGAGTACTGCAACATGTCCATATATAGAGTATTAGCTACATGGCAGATGAGTTCAACTTGTCCATATACTGAGAGTTAGCTACAAAATGTAGATGAGTCCAACATGTATATATAGAGGAGTAGTGACATGGCAGATGAGTCCAAAATATTCATACAGAGAGAGCAGGCTACATCGCTGATGAGTCCAACATATCTATATACAGAGAGCTAACTACATGGAGACAAGTCCAAAAGGTTTATATACAGAAAGCTACCTACATGGTAGTTCAGTCCAACCTATCCATGCACAGAGAGCTAGCTACATGGCAGATGAGTCCAAAATGTCCATATACAGAGGGGTAGTTACATGGCAGAGTA
>NW_006408877.1:925363-934452 GCF_000296735.1 Chrysochloris asiatica
CAACATTTCCATATACTGTAGTTAGCTACATGGCAGATGAGTCAAACATGTGTATATTTAGAGGGCTAGCTGAAAGACAGAGGAGTCCATCATGTTCACACACAGAGAGCTGGCTTCATTGCTGATGAGTCCAGCATGTCTATATACAGAGAGCTAGCTACATGGCAGACGAGTCCAATTTGTTCATATACAGAAAGCTACCTATATGGCAGATCAGTCCAACATATCCATGCACAGAGAGCTAGCTACATGGCTGATGAGTCCAAAATGTTCATATAGAGACAGCTAGCAACAAGGCAGACAGGTCCAATATGTTCATATACAGAGAGCTACCCACAGAACAGATCAGTCCAACATATCCATGCACAGAGAACTAAATACAAGGTAGACGAGTCTTAAATGTCCATATACACAGAACTAGCTACGTGGCAGAGCAGTGCAAAATTCCCATATACAGAGTTCTAGCTACATGGAAGATGAGTCCAACGTGTACATATACTGAGAGTTAGCTACATGGCAGAGTAGTTTAACATATCCATATACAGAGTACTAGCTACATTTCAGATAAGTCCCACATGTCCATATACTGAGAATTAGCTACATGGCAGATGATCCAACATGTCCATATACTGAGAACTAGCTACATGGCAGAAGAGTCCAACATGTGTATATATAGAGGACTAGCTACAAGGCAAATAAGTTCAATATGCTAGTACAGAGAGAACTGGATACATGGCTGATGAGTCCAAAACATCCATATGTAGAGAGCTAGCTACATGGCAGCCTAGTCCAATATGTTCATAGACAGAGAGCTACCTTCATAGAAGATCAATCCAACATATCCATGTGCAGAGAACTAACTTCAAGGCAGAGGAGTCCTAAATGTCCATATACACAGAGCTAGCTACATGGCCGATCTTTGCAACATTTCCATGTACAGAATTCTAGCCACATGGCAGATGTGTCCAAGTATCCATATACTGAGTGGTAGCTACATGGTAGAGTAGTCCAATATGTCCATATACAGAGTACTAGCTACATGGCAGAGAAGTCCAAAATGTCCTTATACAAAGAGCTAGCTTCATAGAAGTGTAGTCCAACATGTCCATATACAGAGTACTAGCTATATGGCAGATGAGTCCATCATGTGTATACATAGAGGACTAGCTACAAGGCAGATGAGTCCAACATGTTCCTACAGAGAGAACTGAATGCATGGCAGATTAACATGTCCATATACTGAGAATTATATACAAAAAGCAAATGATTGTAGCATGTATATATATAGAGGACTTGCTACAAGGCAGATGAGACCGACATGTTCATACAGAGAGAGCTGACTTCATGGCTGATGAGTGATCATTCCCATATACAGAGAGGCAGCTACATGGCTAAAACTCCAGTATGTTCATATACAGAGAGCTACCTACATGGCAGATCAGTCCATCAAATGCATGCACAGAGAGCTAGCTACATGGCATATGAGTCCAAAATGTGCATATACAGAGAGCTAGCTACATAGAAGAGTAGTCCAACATGTCCATATACAGAGTACTAGCTACATAGCAGATGAGTACAACGTGTCCATATACAGAGAGTTAACTACATGGCAGAGTAGCCCAACATGTACATATACAGAGTCCTAGCTACATGGCAGATGAGTCCAACACGTCCATATACTGATAGTTAGCTACATAGCAGATGAGTCCAACATGTGTATATATAGAGAATTACCTAAAAGGCAGATGAGTCCAACATGCTCATACAGAGAGAACTGGATACATGGCTGATGAGTCCAACATGTCCATATACAGAAAGCTAGCTACATGGAAGACTAGTCCAATATGTTCATATACAGAGAGCTACCCACATAGCAGATCAGTCCAGCATATCCAGGCACAGAGAATTAACTACAAGGCAGACGAGTCCTAAATGTCCATATACACAGAGATAGCTACATGGTCGAGCAGTGCATCATTTCCATATACAGAGTTCTAGCTACACGGCAGATGAGTCCTACTTCTCCATATATTGAGACTTACCTACATGGCAGAGTAGTCCATCATAATCATATACAGAGTACTAGCTACATGGCAGATGTGTCCAAGTATCCATATACTGAGTGGTAGCTACATGGTAGAGTAGTCCAATATGTCCATATACAGAGTACTAGCTACATGGCAGAGAAGTCCAAAATGTCCTTATACAAAGAGCTAGCTTCATAGAAGTGTAGTCCAACATGTCCATATACAGAGTACTAGCTATATGGCAGATGAGTCCATCATGTGTATACATAGAGGACTAGCTACAAGGCAGATGAGTCCAACATGTTCCTACAGAGAGAACTGAATGCATGGCAGATTAACATGTCCATATACTGAGAATTATATACAAAAAGCAAATGATTGTAGCATGTATATATATAGAGGACTTGCTACAAGGCAGATGAGACCGACATGTTCATACAGAGAGAGCTGACTTCATGGCTGATGAGTGATCATTCCCATATACAGAGAGGCAGCTACATGGCTAAAACTCCAGTATGTTCATATACAGAGAGCTACCTACATGGCAGATCAGTCCATCAAATGCATGCACAGAGAGCTAGCTACATGGCATATGAGTCCAAAATGTGCATATACAGAGAGCTAGCTACATAGAAGAGTAGTCCAACATGTCCATATACAGAGTACTAGCTACATAGCAGATGAGTACAACGTGTCCATATACAGAGAGTTAACTACATGGCAGAGTAGCCCAACATGTACATATACAGAGTCCTAGCTACATGGCAGATGAGTCCAACACGTCCATATACTGATAGTTAGCTACATAGCAGATGAGTCCAACATGTGTATATATAGAGAATTACCTAAAAGGCAGATGAGTCCAACATGCTCATACAGAGAGAACTGGATACATGGCTGATGAGTCCAACATGTCCATATACAGAAAGCTAGCTACATGGAAGACTAGTCCAATATGTTCATATACAGAGAGCTACCCACATAGCAGATCAGTCCAGCATATCCAGGCACAGAGAATTAACTACAAGGCAGACGAGTCCTAAATGTCCATATACACAGAGATAGCTACATGGTCGAGCAGTGCATCATTTCCATATACAGAGTTCTAGCTACACGGCAGATGAGTCCTACTTCTCCATATATTGAGACTTACCTACATGGCAGAGTAGTCCATCATAATCATATACAGAGTACTAGCTACATGGCAGATGTGTCCAACATGTCCATATACTGAGAGCTAGATACATGGCAGAGAAGTGCAGAATTTCCATATACAGAGTTCTAGCTACATGGCAGATGAGTTCAACATGTCCATATACTGAGAGCCAGCTTCATGGCAGAGTAGTCCAACATATCCATATACAGAGTATTGACTACATGGCAGATGAGTCCAACATGCCCATATACTGAGAATTACCTACAAAATGCATATGAGTCCAACATGTGCATTTATAGAGGACTTGTTATAAGGCAGATGAGTCCAATATGTTCATACAGTAAGAGCTGACTACATGACTGATGAGTCCAACATGCCCATAAACAGAAAGCTAGCTACATTGCAGAGAAGTCCAATATGTTCATAAACAGAGGGCTACCTACATGGCAGATCAGCCCAATTTATCCATGCACAGAGAGCTACCTACATGGCAGAAGCGTGCAAAATGTCCATTTACAGAGCAGTAGCTACATGGCTGAGCAGCACTACATTTCCATATACAGAGTTCTAGCTAATTGGCAGTTGAGTCCAACATGTCTATATACTGAGAACCAGCTACATGGCAGAGTAGTCCAACCTGTCCATATATAGAATAATGGCTACATGTCAGATGAGTCCAACATGTCCATATATTAAGAGTTAGCAACATAGCAGATAAGTCCAACATGTGTATATTTAGATGGCTAGCTACAAGTCAGATGAGTCCAACATATTCATACCCAGAGAGCTGGATACATGGCTGATGATTCCAACATGTCCATATACTGAGAACTAGCTACATGGCAGACAAGTCCAATATGTTCATATACAGAGAGCTACCTACATGGCAGATTAGTCCTAAATATCCATGTACAGAGTACTAGCTACATGACAGATGATTTCAACATGTCCATATACTGAGAATTAGCTACAAAATGCATAGGAGTCCAACATGTTTATATATAGACGACTTGCTACAAGATAGATGAGCCCAACATGTGCATACAGCGACAGCTGACTTCATGACTTATGAGTTCAACATGGCCATATACGGAGAGCTACCTACATGGCAGAAAAGTTCAATATGTTCATACATAGAGAGTTACCTACATGGCAGATTAGTCCATCATATCCATCCACAGAGAGGTAGCTACATGGAAGACGAGTCCCAAATGTCCATATACAAAGATCTAGCTACTTGGCAGAGTAGTGCAATATATCCATATACAGAGTTTTAGCTTCATGGCAGATGAGTGCATCATGTCCATATACTAAGAGCAAGCTACATGGCAGAGTAATTCAACATGTCCATATACAGAGTACTAGCTACATGGGGAATGAGTCCAACATGTCCATATACTGAGAGTTAGCCATATGACAGATGAGTCCAAGATGTGTGTATATAGAAGACTAGCTACAAGTTAGAGCAGTCAAAAATACCCATACAGAGAGAGCTCGCTACATAGCAGTTGAGTCCAAATGTCCATATATAGAGAGCTAGCTACATGAGAGACAAGTCCAGTATGATCTTATACAGAGAGCTACCTCCATGGCAGATCAGTCCAACATATCCATGCACAGAGAGCTATCTACCTGGCAGATGAGTCCAAAATGTCCATATACAGAGAGCTAGCTACATGGCAGAATAGTGAAACATTTTCATATCGAGAGTTCTAGCTACATGGCAGATAAGTCCAATGTATCCATATACTGAGAGCTAGCTACATGGCAGACTAGTCCAATATGTCCATATACTGAGAGTTAGCAACATGGCTGATGAGTCCAACATGTGTATAATTAGAGGGCTAGCTACAAGGCAGATGAGTCCAACATGTTTATACATATAGAGCTGGCTACATGGCTGATGAGTCCTACATGTGCATATACTGAGAACTAGCTACATGGTAGACAAGTCCAATATGTACATATAGAGAGAACTGCCTACATGACAGATAAGTCCAACATATCAATGCACAGAGAGCTAGCTACATGGCAGTTGAGTCCAAAATGTCCATCTACAGAGAGCTAGCTACATTGTAGAGTAGTGCAATATTTCCTTATACAGAGTTCTAGCTACATGGCAGATGAGTCCAAAATCTTCATATACACAATACTAGCTACATGGCAGATGAGTCCAACATGTCCATATACTGAGTGTTAGCTACAAAATTCATGTGTCCAACATGTGTATATATAGCGGACTAGCTACAAGGCAGTAGAGTCTAACATTTTCATCGAGAGAGCTAGCTACATGGCAGAGTAGTGCAACAATTCAATATTCAGTGTCCTAGCTACATGGCAGATGAGTCCAACAGGTCCATATCCTGAGAGCTAGCCACATGGCAGAGTAGTCAAACATGTCCATATACAGAGTAGTAGCTACATGGCAGATGAGTCCAACATGTGCATATGCTGAGAATCAGCTGCATGCCCGATGAGTCCAACTTGTGTATATATAGATGACGAGCTACAAGGCAGATCAGTCCAACATGTTAATACATACCATGGCACACAAGTCCTATATGTTCATATACAGGGAGTTACCTACATGGATTATCAGTCCAACATAACCATGCGCAGAGTGGTAGCTACATGGAAGACGAACCCAAAATATACATATAGAGAGAGCTAGCTACATGGCAGAGTAGTGAAACATTTCCATATACAGAGTTCTAGCTACATGGCAGATGAGTCCAACGTGCCCATATACTGAGAGCTAGCTACATGGCAGATGAGTCTCACACGTCCATATACTGAGAGTTAGCAATATTGCAGAAGAGTCTAACATGTGTATATTTAGAGGGCTAGCTACAAGGCAGATGAGTCTAACATATTCATAAACAGAGAGCTGGCTACATGGGTTATGAGTCCAACATGTCCATATACAAAGAGCTACCTACATAGCAGGCAAGTCCAAAATATCCATGCACAGAGAGGTAGCTTCATGGCATATGAGTCCAAAATGTTCATATATAGAGTGGTAGCTACATGGCAGAGTATTGCCACAGTTCCGTATACAGAGTTCTAGCTACATGGCAGATGAGTCCAACGTGCCCATAAACTGAGAGCTAGCTACATGGTAGAGTAGCCCAACATCTCCATATACAGAGTACCAACTACATGGCAGATGAGTCCAACATTTCCATATACTGAGAGTTAGCAACATGGCAGATGAGTCCAACATGTGTATATATAGAGGGCTAGCTACAAGACAGATTATTCTAACATGTTCATACAGAGAGAGCTGGCTACATGGCTGATGAGTCCAACATGTCCATATACTGAGAGCTATATACATGGCAGACAAGTCCAATATGTTCATGTACCGAGAGCTACCTACATGTCAGATCAGTCCAACAAATACATGCACAGATAGCTAGCTACATGGTAGACAATTCCAAAATATCCATATACAGAGAGCTAGCTACATGGCAGAGTAGTGCAGCATTTCCATCTACAGAGTTCTAGCTTCATGGCAGATGCGTCCAACTTGTCTGTATATTGAGAGCTAGCAACATGGCAGAGTAGTCCAACAAGTCCATATACAGAGTACTAGCTAAATGGAACATGAATCCAACATGTCCATATACTGAGAGTTAGATATATGGCAGATAAGTCCAAAATGTGTATATATAGAGGACTAGCTACAAGGCAGATGACTCCACCATGTTCATACAGAGATAGTTGACTACATGGCTGATGAGTCCTACGTGTCCATATACAGAGAGCTAGCTACATGGAAGACAATCCCAACATGTTCACATAGCGAGAGCTACCTATATGTCAGATCAGTCTAACATATCCATGCACTGAGAGCTAGCTACATGGCAGACAAGTCCAAAATGTCCATATTCAGAGAGCTAACTACATGAGAGAGTAGTCCAACATGTCCATATAGAGAGTACTAGCTACATGGCTTGTGAGTCCAATGTGTCCATAAACTTAGAGCTAGCTATATGGCAAAGTAGTCCAACATGTCCTTATACAGAGTACTAGCTACATGGCAGATGAGTCTAACATGTCCATATACTGAGAGTTAGCTACATGCCAGATGGGTCCAACATGTGTATATTTAAAGGGCTAGCTACAAGGCAGTCTGGTCCAACATGTTCATACATAGAGAGCTGACTACATGGCTGATGAGTCCAAAATGTCCATATACTGAGAACAATCTACATGGAAGACAAGTCCAATATGTTCATATACAGAGAACTACCTACATGGCAGATCAGTCCAACATATACATGCACAGAAAGCTAGCAGCATGGCAGACGTGTCCAAAATGTCCATATACAGAGAGCTAACTACATGAAAGAGTAGTGCAACATTTCCATATACAGAGTATGAGATACATGGCAAATAGGCCCAACATATCCATATACTGAGAGATATCTAGAGGGTAGATGAGTCCAACATGTGTATATATGAAGGACTAGCTATAAGGCAGATGAGTCCAACATGCTCATAAAGAGAGAGCTGGGTACATGGCTTATGAGTCCAACATGTCCATTTACAGAGAGCTAGCTGCATGGCAGACAAGTTCAATATGTTCATATACAGAGAGCAACCTACATTGCAGATCAGTCAAATATATCCATGCACAGAGAGCTAGTCACATGGCAGAAGAATCCAAAATATCCATATACAGTGAGCTAGCTACATGGCAGAGTAGTGCAACATTTCCATATACAGAATTCTAGATACATGGGAAATAAGTCCACAGTGTCAATATACTGAGAGCTAGCAACATGGCAGAGTAGTCCAACATGTCCATATACAGAGTGCTAGCTACATGGCAGATGAGACCAACATTTCCGTATACTAACAGTAAGCATCATGGTAGATGATTCTAATATGTCTATATTTAGACGGCTAGGTTCAAGGCAAATGAGTTTAACATGTTCATACATGGAGAGCTGGCAACATGGCTGATGATTCCAACATGTCAATTTACTGGGAGGTAGCTACATGGCTGAGAAGGCTAATATGTTTATATACAGAGAGCTACCTACATGGCAGATGAGTCCAACCTATCCATGCACAGAAAGCTAGCTACATGGCAGATGAGTCCAAAATGTTCATATACAAAGAGATAGCTACATGAGAGAGTAGTCCAACATGTCCATATACAGAGTACTAGCTACATGGCTTGTGAGTCCAACATATTCTGAGAGCTGGCTACATGCCAGACAAGTCCAATATGTTCATATGCAGAGAGCTACCTACATGGCAGATCAGTCCAACATATCCATCACCGAAAGCTAGCTACATGGCAGACGAGTCCAAAATGTCCATATAGAGAGAGCTAGCTACATAGCAGAGAAGTCCAAAATGTCCATATAGAGAGAGCTAGCTACATGGCAGAGTAGTGCAACATTTCAATATATGGAGTTCTAGCAACATGGCAGATGAGTCCAACGTGTCCATATACTGAGAAATAGATATACCGCAGAGTAGTTCAACACGTCCATATACAGACTACTAGCTACATGGCTGATGAGTCCAACATGTCCATATACAGAGAGCTATCTACATGGCTGAATTTAGAGATCATCTGAAGAACAGATTTAATGCATTAACAACTAAAGCCTGAAGACCAGAAGAGTTGTGGGATGACATCAAGAACATCATACATGAAGAGAGCAAACATTCATTAAGAAGACAAGAAAGAAGGAAAAGGTCAAAATGGATCTCAGAAGAGACTCTGAAATTTGCTCTCCAGTGTAGAAAAGCTAAAGAAAATGGAAGAACTGAAAAGGTCCAAGAGTTGAACAGAAAATTTCAAAGATCAGCTCGAGAAGATAAAACCAAACACTATAATAAAATATGCAATGATTTAGAGTTGGATAACCAAAAGGGAAGAACAC
>NW_006408877.1:938504-941451 GCF_000296735.1 Chrysochloris asiatica
TCCAATATGTTCATGTACAGAGAGCTACCTACATGGCACATCAGTCCGACATATCCATGCACAGAGAGATGGCAGTCAAGTTCAAAATGTCCATATACAGGGAGCTAGCTACATGGAAGCGTAGTGAAACATTTCCATATCGAGAGTTCTAGCTACATGGCAGATGAGTCCAACCTGTCCATATACTGAGAGCTAGCTACATGGCAGACTAGACCAAAATGTCCATATACTGAGAGTTAGCAACATGGCAGATGAGTCCAACATGTGTATAATTTGAGGGCTAGCAGCAAGGCAGATGAGTCCAACATGTTCATACAGTGAGAGCTGGCTACGTGGCTGATGAGTCCAACATATCCATATGCTGAGAGCTAGCTACATGGAAGACAAGTATAATATGTACATATACAGAAAGCTGCCTACATGGCAGATCTGTCCAACATAACCATGCACAGAGAGCTAACTAAATGGCAGTTGAGTCCAAAATGTCCATATACAGAGAGCTAACTACATGGCAGAGTAGTGCAACATTTCCATATACAGAGTTTTAACTATAAGGCAGATGAGTCCGAAAGGTTCACATACAGAATATTAGCTACATGGTAGATGAGTCCAACATGTGCATATACTGAGAGTTAGCTACAAAATGCATACGAGTCCAACATGTGTATATTTAGAGGGCTAGTTACAAGACAGATGAGTCCAATATGTTCAATCACAGAGAGCTGGCTACATGACTGATGATCCCAACATGTCCATATACTGAGAGGTAACTACATGGCAGACAAGTCTAATATGTTCATATACAGAGAGAGACCTACATGGCAAATCAGTCCAACATATCCATGCACAGAGAGCTAGCTACATGGCAGAAGAGTCCAAAATGTCCATATACAGAGAACTAGCTACATGGTAGAGTGGTGCAACATTTCCTTATACAGAGATCTAGACCCATGGCATATGAGTACAATATGTCCATATAGTGAGAGAAAGCTACATGGCAGAGTAGTCCAACATGTCCACATACAGAGTACTAACTACATGGCAGATGATTCCAACATGTCCATGTACTGACAGTTACCAACATGGCAGACTAATCCAAAATGTACATATACAGACAGCTAGTTGCATGTCAGAGTTGTGCAACATTTCCATATAGAGAGTTCTAGCTACATGGCAGATGAGTCCAACGTTTCCATATACTGAGAGCTAGCTACATGGCAGAGTAGTCCAACATTTCCATATACAGAATACTAGCTACATGGCTGATGAATCCATCATGTCCCTATACTGAGAGTGAGCTACATGGCAGAGGAGTCCAACATGTGTATATATAGAGGACTAGCTACAAGGCAGATGAGTCCATCAAGTCCATATTGAGAGAGCTGGGTACATGGCTGATGAGTCCAACATGTCCATATACTGACGGCTAGCTACATGGCAGACAAGTCCCATATGTTCATATACAGAGAGCTACCTACATGGCAGATCAGTCCACCATATCTATGCACAGAAAGCTAGCTACATGACATAGGAATCCAAAATGTCCATATACAGACAGCTAACTGCATGTCAGAGTGGTGCAATATTTCCATATAGAGAGTTCTAGCTACATGACAGATTAGTCCAACATTTCCATATACAGAGAGCTAGCTACATGGCAGAGTATCCAACATGCCCATATACAGAGTACTAGCTACATGGCAGATGAGCCCATCATGTCCCTATACTAAGAGTTAGCTACATGGCAGAGGAGCCCAATATGTGTATATATAGAGGACTAGCTACCAGGCAGATGAGTCCATCAAGTCCATATTGAGAGAGCTGCGTACATGGCTGATGAGTCCAACATGTCAATATACTGACGGCTAGCTACATGGCAGACAAGTCCCATATGTTCATATACAGAGAGCTGCCTACATGGCAGATCAGTCCACCATATCCATGCACAGAAAGCTAGCTACATGAAATACGAACCCAAAATGTCCATATACAGACAGCTAGCTGCATGGAAGAGTGGTGCAACATTTCCATATACAGAGTTCTAGGTACATGGCAGATGAGTCCAGCATGTCCATATACTGAGAGCTAGCTGCATGGCAGAGAAGTACAACATGTCCATATATGGAGTACTAGCTACATGGCAGATGAGTCCAACATGTCCATGTACTGACAGTTACCTACATGGCAGATGAGTCCAACATGTGTATATATAGAGGACTAGCTACAAGGCAGATGAGTCCAACTCGTTCATACAAAGGTAGCTCCATATATGTGTGATGAGTCCAATAGGTCCATGTACACAGAGCTAGCTACATGACAGGCAAGTCCAATATGTTCATATATACATAGCTATCTACATGACAGATCAGTCCAACTTATCCATTCACAGAGAGCTAGCTACATGGCAGATGAGTCCAAAATGTCCATATACAGAGAGCTAGCCACATGGCAGATGATTCCAACATGTCCATGTACTGACAGTTACCTACATGGCAGATGAGTCCAACATGTGTATATAGAGTGGACTAGATACAAGACAGATGAGTCCATCACTTCCATACTGAGAGAGGTGGCTACATGGCTGATGAGTCCATTTTGTGCATATACAGAGAGCAGCTTCATGGCACAAAAGTGCAATATATTCATATATAGAGAGCTACCTACATGGCAGATCAGTCGAACACATCAATGCACAGAGAGCTAACTACATATCAGACTAGTCCAAAATGTCCATATACAGAGAACTAGCTACATTTCAGTGTAGTGCATCATTTCCATATACAGAGTTCTAGATCCATGGCAGATGAGTCCACGTGTCTATAAAGTGAGAGCTAGCTACATGGCAGAGTAGACCAATATGCCACCAAACAGAGTACTAGATACATGGCAGATGTGTCCAACATGTCCATATACTGAGAGTTAGCTACATGGCAGATGAGTCCAACAT
>NW_006408877.1:941571-942972 GCF_000296735.1 Chrysochloris asiatica
CTAGCTACATGACAGACAAGTCACATATTTTCCTATAAAGAGAGCTACCTACATTACAGATCAGTTCAACATATCCATGCACAGAGTGCAAGCTACATGGCACAGGAGTGCTAAATATCCATATACAGAGAGCTAGCTACATGTCAAGTTAGTGCAACATTTCCATATAGAGTGTCCTAGGTACATGACTGATGAGACCAACGTGTCCATATACATAGAGCTAGCTTCGTGGAAGATGAGTCCAACATGTGTATATATAAAGGACTAGCTAAAAGACAGATTAGTCCTACATGTTCATACAGAGAGAGCTGGCTACATGGTTGATGAGTCCATCTTGTTCATATACAGAGAGCTAGCTGCATGGCAGACAAGTCCAATATATTCATATACAGAGAGCTACCTACATGGCAGATCAGTCCAACATATCAATGCACAGAGAGCTAACTACATGACAGATGAGTCCGAAATGTCCATATACAGAGAACTAGCTACATGGCAGAGTAGTGCAACATTTCCATATACAGAGTTCTAGATCCATGGCAGATGAGTCCAACCTGTCCATATACTGGGAGCTAGCTACATGGCAGAATAGTCCAACATGTCCATATACAGATTTCTAGATCCATGGCAGTTGAGTGTAACATGTCCATAGAGTAAGAGCTAGCTACATGACAGAGTAGTCCAACGTGTCCACATATAGAGTACTAGCTACATGGCAGAGTAGTCCAACATGTCCATTTTCAGAGTACTAGCTACATAGCAGATGAGCCCAATATGTCCATATACTGAGAGTTAGCTACATGGCAGATGAGTCCAACATGTGTATATAGAGAGGACTAGCTACAAGGCATATGAGTCCAACATGTCAATACTGAGAGAGGTGGCTACATGGCTGATGAGTCCATCTTGTGCATATTCAGAGAGCTAGCTACATTGCAGACAAGTCAATTATATTCATATACAGAGAGCTACCTACATGGCACATCAGTCCAACACATCAATGCACAGAGAGCTAGCTACAAGGCAGACGAGTCAAAAATGTCCATATACAGAGAGCTAGTTACATGTCAGTGTAATGCACCATTTCCATATAACAGAGTTCTAGATCCATAGCAGATGAGTCCAAGTGTCCATATAGTGAGAGCTAGCTACATGGCAGAGTAGTCTAACATGCCCCCATACAAAATATTAGCTACATGTCTGCTGAGTCCTACATGCCCATGTACTGAGAGCCAGCTACATGGTAGACAAGTCAAATATGTTCATATAAAGAGAGCTATCTTCATGGCAGATCATTCCAACATATTAATGAACAGACAGCTAAGTACATGGCAGATTAATTCACAATGTCTATTTACAGACAGCTAGCTACATGGCAGAGTAGTGCAACATTTCCATATA
>NW_006408877.1:943157-945386 GCF_000296735.1 Chrysochloris asiatica
AGCTGGCTACATGGCTGATGAGTCCAACATGTACATCTACAGAGAGCTAGCTACATGCCAGACAAGCCCAATATGTTCATATACAGAAAGCTACTGATAGGGCAGAGCAGTCCACCATATCCATGCACCGATATGTAACTACATGGCAGACAAGACCAAAATGTCCTTATAGAGAGAGCTAGCTACACGGTAGAGTAGTGCAACATTTCCATATACAGAGGACTAGCTACATGGAAGATGATTCCAACGGGTCGGTATACTGAGAGCTAGTTACATGGCAAAGTTATCCAACATGTCCATATACAGAGTACAAGCTAAGTGGCAGATGAGTCCAACATGTCCATATACTGAGAGTTAGCTACATGGCAGATGAGTCCCACATGTCCATATACTGAGCGCTAGCTATATGGCAGACGACTTAAATATGTTCATATACTGAGAGTTACCTACATGGCAGATCAGTCCAACATATCCATGCAAATAGAGCTAGCTACATGGCAGACAAGTACAAAATCTCCTTATACAGAGAGCTAGGAACATGTCAAACAAGTCCAATACGTTCATATACAGAAAGCTACTGACATGGCAGATCAGTCCAATATATCCATGCACCGAGAGCTAACTACATGGCAGATGAGACCAAAATGTTGGACTCATCTGCCATATAGCTAGAACTCTGTATAATGAAATGTGGTACTACTCTGCCATGTAGCTAGCTCTCTGTATATAGACAATGTGAATTTGTCTGCCATGTACTTAGCTCTCTGTGCATGAATATGTTGAAATGATCTGCCGTGAAGATAGTTCTCTGTATAAGAACATTTTGGACTTGTATGCCATGTAGCTAGCTCTCAGAACATGGACATGTTGGAGTAATCAGACATGTAGCTAGTACTCTGTATTTGGACATGTTGGACCACTATGCCATGTAGCTAGCTCTCAATATATAGACACGTTGGACTCATCTGCCATGTAGCTAGAACTCTGTATATGGAAATGGTGCACTACTCTGCCATGTAACTAGCTCTCTATATATGGACATTTTGGACTCGTCTGCCTTGTAGCTAGCTCTCTGTGCATGAATATGTTGGACTGATCTGCCATGTAGGTAACTATCTGTACATGAACATATTGGACTTGACTGCCATGTAGCTAGCTCTTTGTATAATGACTTGTAGGACTCATCAGTCAAGTAGCCAGCTTTTTCTGTATGAACATGTTGGGATCATCTGCCATGTAGCTAAAACTCTGTATATGGAAATGTTGCACTACTCTGCCATGTAGCTAGCTCTCTGTATATGGACATTTTGGACTCGTCTGCCATGATATTAGCTCTCTGTGCATGGATATGTTGGAGTGATCTGCCATGTAGGTAGTTCTCCGTATATGGACATGTTGGACTACTCTGCATGTAGCTAGCTCTCAGTATATGGACATGTTGGACTCATCAGCCGTGTATCTAGCTCTCTCTGTCTGAACATCTTGGAGTTTTCTACCTTGTAGTTAACCCTCTAAATATACACATGTTGGACTCGTCTGCCACGTAGCTAAATCTCAGTATATGGACATGTTGGACTCATCTGCCATGAAGCCAGCTCTCTCTGTATGAACATGTTGTAGTCATCTGCATTGTAGCTAAATCTCTAAATATACACATGTTGGAGTGATCTTCCATGTATCTAACTCTCAGTATATAGACATGTTGGACTCATCTGCCATGAAGCTTGTACTCTGTAATTGAACAAGTTGTATTACTCTGCCATGTAGCTAGATGTCATTATATGGACAGGTTGGACTCATCCGCCATATAGCTAGAACTCTGCATATGGAAATGCTGCACTACTCTGCCATGTAGCTAGCTCTCTGTATATGTTGTTGTTGTCAGGTGCCATCGAGTCGGAACCGACTCATAGCGACCCCATGCACAGCAGAACGAAACAATGTCTGATCCTGGGACAATCTCACTACCACTGCCACTCTTGAGTCCATCAATGATGCCACCTGGCTGATCCATCTCTTTGGGGTTTTCCCCTTTTTCTCTGACCGTCCACCCTACCCAGCATGACATCCTTCTCCAATGATGGTTTCCTCCTGACAATATGTCCAAAGTAGGAGAGACGAAGCTTAGCCATCCTGGCCTCCAAGAGCACTCTGGCTGCACTTCTTCCAAAACAGATCTATTGGTTCTTTTCGCAGTCCATGGCACTTTAAGTATTCTCCTCCAACACC
>NW_006408877.1:947378-949433 GCF_000296735.1 Chrysochloris asiatica
TGAATATAGCTCTCTGTATATGAACATATTGTACTTGTCTGCCATGTAGGTAGCTCTCAATACATGGACATGTTGGACTCATCAGACATGTAGCTAGTACTCTGTATTTGGACATGTTGGACCACTCTGCCATGTAGCTAGCTCTCAGTGCATGTATATGTTGGATTGATTTGCCATGAAGATAGCTCTCTTAATATGAACATATTGGATTTGTCTGCTATGTAGCTAAGCACTCTATACATGGATCTGTTGGACTCATCAGCCAAGTAGCCAGCTGTCTCTGTATGAACATCTTGGACACTTCTGCCTTGTGGCTACTCCTCTATTTATCCACATGTTGGACTCATCGGCCATGTAGCAAACTCTCAGTATATGGACATGTTGGACTCATCTACCATGTAGCTTGTAATCTGTATATGGACATATTGTAGTACTCTTCCTGGAAACTACCACTCTGTACGTGGACATTTTGGACTCATTTGTGATGTAGCTAGCTGTCTGTGCATGGATATGTTGGACTGATCTGCCATGTTGCTAACTCTCTATATATTACCATATTGGACTTGTCTGCCATGTAGCAAGCTGTCTGTACATGGACATGTTGGACTCATCATCCATGCAGCCAGTGCTCTGTGTATGAACATGTTGGACACATCTGCCTTGTAGTTAGTCTGTAAATATACACATGTTGGACTCATCCGCCACGTAGCTAACTCTCAATATATGGACATGTTGGACTCATCTGCCATGTAGCTAGTATTCTGTATATGGACATACAGGACTACACTTCTATGTAGCTAGCTCTCTATATATGTACATTTTGGATTCTCTGCCATGGAGCAATCTCTCAGTGCTTGGATATGTTGTACTGATCTGCCATGTAGGCAGATCTCTGTATATGAACATACTGGACTTCACTGTCATATACCTAGCTCTCTTTATATGGACATGTTGGACTCATCATCCATATAGGCAGCTCTCTCTGTATGAACATGTTGAATTCATCTGCCTTGTAGCTAGTCCTCTATAGGTACACATGTTGAAATCATCTACCATGTAGGTAACTCTCATTATAAGGACATGTTGGACTCTTCTACCATGTAGATAGTACTCTGTATATGGACATAATGGACTACTCTGCCATGAACTCATCTGACATGTAGCAAGAAGTATGTATATGGAAATGTTGCACTACTCTGCCATGTATCTAGGTCTCTGTATATGGACATATTGGACTTCTCTACCATGTAGCTAGCTCTCTGTATATGGACATTTTGGACTTGCATGCTATGTAGCTAGCTCACTGTGAATGAATATGTTGGACTCATCAGCCATGTATACATGTCTCTTTGTATCAACATGTTGGACTCATTTGCCTTGTAGGTAGTCCTCTATATATACACATGTTGGATTCATCTGACACGTAGCTAACTCTCGGTATATGGATATGATGGGCTCATCTGACATGTAGCTAGTACTCTGCATATGGACATTTTGGACTCCTCTGCAAGGGAGCCAGCTCTCTGTGCATGGATATGTTGGACTGATCTGCCATGTAAGTAGCTCTCTGTATATGAACATATTGGACTTGGCGGCCATGTATCCATGGATATGTTGGTCTCATCAGCCATGTATACATTTCTTTTTGTATGAACATGTTGGACTCATTTACCTTGTAGGTAGTCCTCTCTATATATACATGTTGAAATCATCTGCCATGTAGCTAACTCTCAGTATATGGACATGTTGGACTACTCTGTCATGTAGCTAGCTCTCAGTATATGGCAACGTTGGACTAATCTGCCATGTAGCTAGAACTCTGTATGTGGCAATGTTGCACTGCTCTGCCATGTAGCTAGCTCTCTATATGGACATTTTGGGCTCTTCTGCTATGTAGCTAGCTCTCTGTGCATGGATATTTTGGACTGATCTGCCATGTAGGTAGCTCTCTGTATATGAACATATTGGACTTGTCTGTCATGTATTTAGTTCTCTGTACATGAACATGTTGGACTCATTAGCCATGTAGCCAGCTCTCTGTATATGAACATGTTG
>NW_006408877.1:950400-954205 GCF_000296735.1 Chrysochloris asiatica
TGGACCCATCTGACATGTAGCGAATCCTCTAAACATAAACATGTTGGACCCATCTGTTTTGTAGCTAGTCCTTTAAACATACACATGTTGTAGTCATCTGCCATGTAGCTAACTCACAGTATATGGACATGTTGGACTCATCTGCCATGAATGTTTAATTCTGTATATGTACACGTTAGACCACTCTGGCAGGTAGCTAACTCTCAGAATATGGACACGTTGGACTCATCTGCCATGTAGCTAGAACTCTGTATACGGAAATGTTGCACTACTCTGCCATGTAGCTAGCTCTCTGTATAAAGATATTTTGGACTCTTCTGCTATATAGGTAGCACTCTGTACGTGGATATGTTGGACGATCTGCCATGTAGGTAGCTCTCTGTATATGAACATATTGGACTTGTCTGTCATGAAGCTAGTTCTCAGTATATAAACTTGTTGAACTAATCAGACATGTAGCCATCTCTCTCTGTATGAACATGTTGGACTTATGTACCTTGTAGCTAGTCCTATATATATGTGCATGTTGGACTCATCTGCCATGTAGCTAACTCTCAGTATATGAACATGTTGGACTTATCTGCCATGTAGCTTGTACTCTGTATATGCACAATATGGAGTACTCTGCAATATAGCTAGCTCACAGTATATGGACACGTTGGACTCATCTGCCATGAAGCTAGAACTCTGTATATGGAAATGTTCCACTACTCTTCCATGCAGTTAGTTCTCTGTATATGGACATTTTGGACTCATATGTAATGTAGCTAGGTCTCTCTTCATGGATAAGTTGGGCTGATCTGCCATGTAAGTAGCTCTCTGTATATGAACATATTGGACTTGTCTTCCATGTATCTAGCTCACCATGAAGGTAGCTCTCAGTATATGGACATGTTGGACTCATCAGCCATGTAGCTAGCTCTCTGTATATGGACAATTTGTACTCGTATTCCATGTATCTAGCTCACCTTAAATGGATATATTGGACTGATCTGCCATGTAGGTAGCTTCCTGTACATGAATATATTGGACTGGTCTGCCATGTAGCTAGTTTTCAGTATATGGACATGTTGAACTCATCAGCTATGTAGATAGAGATATAACTTTGTATATGGAAATGTTGCACTAATCTGCCATGTAGCTAGCTCTCTGTATATGGACAATTTCGATTTGTCTACCATGTAGCTAGCTCTTCTTGCATGGATATATTGGACTGATCTGCCATATAGGTTGCTCTCTGTGTATGAATATATTGGACTTCTCTGCGATGTAGCTAGCTCTCTGTATTTAGACGTGTTGGACGTATCAGCCATGTAGCCAGTTCCCTCTGTATAAACATGTTGGACCCATCTGTTTCGTAGCTAGTCCTCTAAACATACACATGTTATAGCCATCTGCCATGTAGCTAACTCCCAGTATATGGACATGTTGGACTCATCTGCCATGTAGCTAGCTCTCAGTATATGGACACGTTGGAATCCTCTGCCATGTAGCTAGAACACTGTATGTGGAAATGTTGCACTACTTTGCCACGGAGTAACCTCTCTGTATATAGACATTTTCGACTCATCTGCCATGTAGCTAGCTCTCAGTATATGGACATGTTGGACTCATCTGCCATGTAGCTAGAACACTCTATATGGATATGTTGCAATACTCTGCCATTTAGCTAGCTCTCTGTATATAGATATTTTGGGATCGTCTGCCATGTATTTAGCTCTCTGTGCATGGATATGTTGAAGTGATGTGCCATGTAGGTAGCTCTCTGTATATGGACATGTTGGACACATCTGCTTTGTAGCTAGTACTATGTATATGGACATCTTTACTACTCTGAATGTAGCTAGCTCTCAGTATATGGACACGTTGGGATCCTCTGCCATGTAGCTAGAACTCTGTATGTGGATATGTTGCACTAATTTGCCATGTAGTAACCTCTCTGTATATAGACATTTTTAACTCATCTGCCATGTAGCTAGCTCTCAATATATGAACCTGTTGGACTCATCAGGTATGTAGTCAACTCTCTCTCTATAAACATGTTAGACTCATCTGTCGTATAGCTAGTCCTCTATATATATGCATGTTGGACTCATCTGTCTTATAGCTAGTCCTCTATATATACGCATGTTGGACTCATCTGCCATATAGCTAGAACTCTGTATATGGAAATGTTGCATTGCTCTGCCACGTAGCTAGCTCTCTGTATATGGACATTTTGAACTCGTCTGTCTTGTAGCTAGCTCTCTGTGCATGAATATGTTGGACTGATCTGCCAAGTAGGTAGCTCTCTTATATGATCATATTGGACTTGTGTGCCACGTAACTAGCTCCCTTTATATGGACATATTGGACTCATCAGGCATGTAGCCATCTCTCTCTGTATGAACATGTTGGATTCATCTGCCTTGTAGCTAGCCTTCTAAATATACACATTATGGATTGATCTGTCATTTAGTTAACTCTCAGTATATGGACATGTTGGACTCATCAGACATGTACCCAGCTGTCTGTGGATGAACATGTTGGACTCATTTGTCTTGTATGTAGCCCTTTAAATATACACATGTTGGACTCTAATGCCATGTAGCTAACTCTCAGTATATGGACATGATGGACTCATCTGCCATGTACCTAGTACTCTGTATATGGACATATTGTACTACTCTAATATGTAGCTAGCTCTCAGTATATGGACACGTTGGACTTCTTGCCATGTAGCTAGAACTCTGTATATGGAAATGTTACAGTACTCTGCTATGTAGCTAGCTCTCTGTATATAGACATTTTGGACTCGTCTGCCATGTAGCTAACTCTCTGTACATGGTTATGTTGGACTGATCTGCCATGTAGGAAGCTCTCTGTATATGAACGTATTGGTCTTGTCTGCCATGTAGCTAGCTCTCAATATATGAACATGTTGGACTCATCAGCCTTGTAGCTATCCCTCTAAATATACACATGTTGGACTTATCTGGCATGTAGCTACCTCTCAGGATATGGACATGTTGGACTCATCTGCCATGTAGCTAAAACTCTGTATATGGAAATTATGCACTACTATGCACTTCTATATACATGAAGCTAGCTCTCTGTATATAAAATGCTTGGATTCATCTGCCATGTAGCTAGCTCTCTGTACATGGATAAGTTGGACTGAACAGCCATGTAGGTGGCTCTCTGTACATGAACGTATTGGACTTGTCTGCCATGGAGCTAGTTCTCTGTATTTGGAAATGTTGGAAACATCAGCCATAGAGCCAGTTCCCTCTGTATGAAAATGTTGGAACCATCTGCCTTGTAACGAGTCTCTAAACATACACAAGTTGGACTCATCTACCATGTAGCTAAATCTCAGTATATGAACATGTTGGATTCCTCTGCCATGAAGCTAGTACTCTGTATATAGACATGTTGGAATACTCTGCCATGTAGCTGGCTCTAAGTATATGGACACATTGGAATCCTCTGCCATGTAGCTAGAACTCTGTATATGGAAATGTTGCACTACTTTGCCAAGTAGCTAGCTCTCTGGATATAGACATTTTGTACTCGTCTGCCATGATGTTAGCTCTCTGTGCATGTATATGTTGGAGTGATCTGCCACATAGGTAGTTCTCTGCTTATGAACCTATTGAACTTGTCTTCCATGTAGCTAGCTATATATGGACATTTTGGACTCATCAGCCATGAATCTAGCTCTCTCTGTATGAATATCTTGGAGTTGTCTGCCATGTAGTTAGCCCTCTAAATATACACATGTTGGACTCATCTGCCATGTAGCTAGCTCTCAGTATATGGACAC
>NW_006408877.1:954765-956243 GCF_000296735.1 Chrysochloris asiatica
GTCTGCCATGTAGCTAAATCTTTGTACATGGATATGTTGGACTGATCTACCATGATGGTAGCTCTCTGTATATGAACATATAGGAATTGTCTGCCATGTAGATAGGTCTCAGTATATGAACATGTTGGACTCATTAGCCATGTAGCCAGCTCTCTGGGTATGAACATGTTGGACTCATCAGACTTGTAGCTAGCCCTCTAAATAGACACATGTTGGATTCATCCGCCATGTAGCTAACTCTCAGTATATGGACATGTTGGACTCATCTGCCATGTAGCTAGAACCCTGTATATGGAAATGTTACCCTACTCTGACATGTAGCTAGCTCTCTGTTTATGGACATATGGTGTCGTTTGCCATTTAGCTTGGTCTCTGTGCATTAATATGTTGGACTTATCTGCCATGTAGTTAGCTCTCCGAATATGAACATATTGGACTTATCTCTCATTATATGGACATGTTTGTCTCTTCTGCCATGCAGCCAGCTCAATCTGTATGAACATTTCGGACACATCTGCCTTGTTTCTAGTCTTCTTTATATACACATGTTGGACTCATGTGCCATGTAGTTAGCTCTCAGTATATGGATATTTTGGACTCATCTGCCATGTAGCTTGTACTCTGTTTATGGACATGTCAGACTACTCTGCCATGTAGTTAGCTCTCTCTATATGGCAACGTTGGACTCTTCCGCCATGTTGCTAGAACTCTGTTTATGGAAATGTTGAACTACTCTGCCATGTAGCTAGTTCTCTGAATATGCACATTTTGGACTCATCTGCCATGTAGCTAGCTCTCTGACCATGGATATTTTGGAGTGATATGCCAAGTAGGTTATTCTCAGTATATGGACATGTTAGACTACTGTGCTATGTAGCTAGCTCTCAGTATATGGACATGTTGGACTCCTCAGCCATGTATCTAGCTCTCTCTGTCTGAACATCTTGGAGTTATCTGTCTTATAGTTAACTCTCTAAATATACACCTGTTGAATTCATCTGTATACGGAAATGTTGCACTACTCTCTCTACATGGATATTTTCTTCTCATCTGCCATGTAGTTAGCTTTCTGTTCAAGGATATGTTGGATTGATCTGCCTTGTAGATAACTCTCTGTATATGAACATATTGGACTTGTCTGGCATGTAGCTAGCTCTCTGTAGATGTGCATGTTGGACTCATCAGCCATGTAGCCAGCTCTCTCTGTATGAACATGTTGGAGTAATCTGCATTGTAGCTAGCACTCTAAATATACACATGTTGGAGTGATCTGCCATGTAGCTAACTCTCAGTATATGGACATGTTGGACTCATCTGCCATGAAGCTAGTAGTCTGTATATGGAAAAGTTGGATTACTCTACCATGTAACTAGATGTCATTATATGGACTATTTGGACTCTGTATATGGAAATGTTGCACAACTCTGCCATGTAGCTAGCTCTCTGTGCATGTGTATGTTGGATTGATCTCCCATGTA
>NW_006408877.1:956823-958175 GCF_000296735.1 Chrysochloris asiatica
ATGTAGCTAGTACTCTGTATATGGATGTATAGGACTACAATTTTATGTAGCTAGCTCTCTCTATATGTACATTTTGGACTTCTCTGCCATGGAGCAATCTCTCAGTGCATGGATTTGTTGGCTGATCTGCCATGTAGGTAGCTCTCTGTATATTAACATATTGGAATTGTCTACCATATAAAGCTATGTCTCAGTATATGGACATGTTGGATTCATCAGCCATGTAACCAACTGTCTGTGTATGAACATGTTGGACCCATCTGCCCTGTATCTAGCTCTCTAAATATACACATGTTGGACTCATCTGCCATGTAGCTAGAACACTTTATATGGAAATATTGCACTACTGTACCATGTAGCTAGCTCTCTGTATATGGACATTTTGGACTTGTCTGCCATGTAGCTAGCTCGCTGTGCATGGATATGTTGGACAGATCAGCCATGTAGGTAGCTTTCTGTATATGAACATATTGGACTTGTCTGCCATGAAGCTAGCTCTCACAATATGGACATGTTGAACTCATTAGCCATGTAGCCAGCTCTCTGTGCATGAACATGTTAGACTCATCTGCCTTGTAGCTAGCTCCCAGTATATGGACACATTGGACTTATCTGCCATGTAGATAGAACTCTGTATATGGAAATGTTGCACTAATCTGCGATGTAGCTAGCTCTCTGTATATGGACAATTTGGATTTGTCTGCCATGTAGCTAGCTCTCCTTACATGCATATATTGGACTTATCTGCCATGTAGGTAGCTCTCTGTATATGAGCTTATTGGACTTCTCTGAGATGTAGCTAGCTCTCTGTATTTAGACGTGTTGAACGTATCAGCCATGTAGCCAGTTCCCTATGTATAAACATGTTGGATCCATCTGTTTTGTAGCAAGTCTTCTAAACAAACACATGTTGGACTCATCTGCCATGTTACTAACTCTCAGTACATGTACATGTTGGATTCATCGACCATGTAGCTAGTACCCTGCATATGGACATGTTGGAACACTGCCATGTAGCTAGCGCTCAGTATATGGACACGTTGAACTCATCTGCCATGTAGCTAGAACACTGTATATGGATATGTTGCAGTACTCTGCTATTTAGCCAGCTCTCCCTATATAAACATTTTGGACTTGTCTGCCATGTAGTTAACTCTCTGTGCAGGGATATGTTGAAGTGATCTGCCAAATGTAGGTAGAACTCTATATGGACATGTTGGACTCATCTGCCTTGTAGCTAGTACTCTGTATATGGAAATCTTTACTACTCTGAAATGTAGCTAGCTCTCAGTATATGGACACGTTGGAATCCTCTGCCACGTAGCTAGAAATCTGTATATGGAAATATTGCA
>NW_006408877.1:958275-963336 GCF_000296735.1 Chrysochloris asiatica
CTGAAATGTAGCTAGCTCTCAGTATATGGACACGTTGGAATCCTCTGCCACGTAGCTAGAAATCTGTATATGGAAATATTGCACTACTCTGCCATGTAGCAACCTTTCTGTATATAAACATTTTGAACACGTCTGTCTTGTAGCTAGCTGTCTCTGCATAAATATGTTGGACTCATCAGCCATGTAGCCAGCTCTCTCTGTATGAACATGTTGGAGTCATCTGCGTTGTAGCTCGCCCTGTAAATTTACACATGTTGTAGTGACCTGCCATGTAGCTAACTCTCAGTATATGGACATGTTGGACTCATCTGCCATGAAGCTAATACTCTGTATATGGACAAGATGGAATACTCTGTCCTGTAGCTAGATGTCACTATATGGACATGTTGGACTCATCTGCCATATAACTAGAACGCTATATATAGATATGTTGCACTATTCTGCCATGTAGCTAGCTCTCTGTATATAGACATTGTAAATTTGTCTGCAAGTACTTAGCTCTCTGTGCATGAATATGATGTCATGATCTGCCATGATGATAGCTCTCTGTATATGATTATATTGGACTTTTCTGCCATGTAGCTAGCTCTCAATACATGGACATGTTGGACTCATCAGACATGTAGCTAGTACTATTTATTTGGATATGTTGGAACACTCTACAATGTAGCTATCTCTCAGTATATAGACACGTGGGACTCATCTGCCATGTAGCTAGAATTCTTTATATGGAAATTGCGCACTATTCTGCCATGTAGCTAGCTCTCTGTATATGGACATTTGGGACTCGTCTGCCTTGTAGCTACCTCTCTGTGCATCAATATGTTGGACTGATCTGCCATGTAGGTAGCTCTCTGTATATGAACATATTGGACTTTTCTGCCATGTAGCTAGCTCTCTGTATATAGACTTGTTGGATTCATCATGCATGTAGCCAGCTCTCTCTGTATGAACATGTTGGAATCATCTGGCTTGTATCTAGCCCTTTAAATATACACATATTGGACTCATCTGCTTTGTAGCTAACTCTCAATATATGGACATGTTGGACTCATCTGCCATGTAGCTAGTACTCTGTTTATTGACTTATTGTAGTACTCTGTCTGGTAGCTACCCCTCTGTATATGGACATTTTGGACTTGTTTGTGGTGTAGCTAGCTGTTTGTGCATGGATATGTTGGACTGATCTGCCATGTTGCTAGCTCTCTGTATATAAACATACTTGACTTGTCTGCAATGTAACTAGCTGTCTGTACATGCACATGTTGGACTCATCAGCCATGTAACCAGCACTCTGTGTATGAACATGTTGGACACATCTGCCTTGTAGGAAGTCTGTAAATATACACATGTTGCACTCATCTACATGTAGCTAACTCTCAGTATATTGACACGTTGGGCTCATCTGCCATTAGCTTGTACTCTGAATATGGACATATTGGACTACACTGCCATGTAGCTAGCTCTCTATATGGACATATTGGACTCGTCTGCCATGTAGCTAGCTGTCTATGCATGGATATATTGGACTGATGTGCCATGTAGGTAGCTCTCTGTATATGAACATATTGGAATTGTCTTCCATGTTGTTAGCTCTCAGTATATGGACATGTTGGACTCATCAGGCATGTACCCAGCTCTCTGTGTATGAACATGTTGGACACATCTGCCATGTAGCTTGTCCTTTATATATACACATGTTGGACTCATCTGCCATGTAGCTAACTCTCAGTAGATGTACATGTTGGACTCATCTAACATGTAGCTAGTACTCTGAATATGGAATGTTGAACTACTCTGCCATGTAGCTAGTACCCTGTATATGGTCATGCTGGTCTACTCTGCCATGTAGCTAGCACTCAGTATATGGACAAGATGGACTCATCTGCCATGAAGCAACAACTCTGTATATGGAAGTGTTGCACTTCTCTGCGATGTAGCTAGCTCTCTGTATATGGACATTTTAGACTTGTCTGCCATGTAGCTAGCTCTCAATGCATGAATATGTTGGATTGATCTGCCATGTAAATAGCTCTGTAAATATGAACATATAGGACTTCTCTGCTCTGTAGCTAAGCACTCTATGCATGGATATGTTGGAATCCTCTGCCATGTAGCTAGAAATCTGTATATGGAAATATTGCACTACTCTGCCATGTAGCAACCTTTCTGTATATAAACATTTTGAACGTGTCTGTCTTGTAGCTAGCTCTCTCTGCATGAATATGTTGGACTCATCAGCCATGTATCCAGCTCTCTCTGTATGAACATTTTGGTCTCTTCTGCCTTGTGGCTACTCCTCTCTTTATTCATATGTTGGACTCATCTACCATGTAGCTAAATCTCAGTATATGGACATGTTGGACTCATCTGCCATGTAGCTAGTACTCTGTATATGGACATATTGTGGTACTCTGCCTGGTACCTACCCCTATGTACATGGACATTTTGGACTCATTTACGATGGAGCTAGTTGTCTGTGCATAGATATGTTGGACTGTTCCGTCTTGTTCCTAGCTCTCTGTATATTAACATACTTGACTTGTCTGCCATGTAGCTAGCTATTTGTACATGGACATGTTGAACTCATCAGCCATGTAGCCAGTGCTCTGTGTATGAACATGTTGGACACATCTGCCTTGTTGGAAGTCTGTAAATATACACATGTTGGATTCATCTGCCATGTATCTAATACTCTATATATTGACGTATAGGTCTACACTTCTATGTATCTAGCTCTCTATGAACATTTTGGACTCGTCTGCCATGTAGCTAGCTGTCTGTGCATGGATATGTTGGACTGATCTGCCATGTAGGTAGCTCTCTGTATATTAACATATTGTAATTGTCTACCATATAGCTAGCTCTCAGTATATGGACATGTTAAATTCATCAGCCATGTACCCAACTCTCTGTATATGAACATATTGGTCACATCTTCCCTGTATCTAGTCCCATAAATATACACATGTTGGACTCTTCTGCCATGTAGCTAGCTGTTAGTATATGGACATGTTGGATTCATCTGCCATGTAACTAGAACACTTCATATGGAAATGTTGCACTACTCTACCATGTAGATAGCTCTCTGTATATGGACATTTTGTACTCGTATGCAATGTAGCTAGCTCACTATGCATGGATATGTTGGACAGTTCTGCCATGTAGGTAGCTCTCTGTATATGAACATATTGGACTTGTCTGACATGAAGCTAGCTCTCTTTATATGAACATGTTGGACTCATCATCCATATAAGCAGCTCTCTCTGTATTAACATGTTGGATTCATCTGCCTTGTTGCCAATCCTCTATATATACACATGATGAAATCATCTACCATGTAGATAACTCTCCTTATAAGAACATGTTGGACTCATCTGCCATGTAGCTAGTGCTCTGTATATGGACACATTGAAATCATCTGCCATGTAGCATGAGCTATGTATATGGAAATGCTTCACTACTCATGTTGGACTCATCTGCCATGTATCTAGTACTCTGTATATGGACATGTAAGTCTACTCTGACATGTAGCTAGCTCTCTGTGCATGTATATGTTGTAATGATCTGCCATGTAGATATCTCTGTTTACATTATCATATTGGACTTGTCTGCCATGTAGCTATCTCTCTATGCATGGATATGTTGGAATCGTCAGCCATGTAGTCATCTCTCTCTGTATGAATATGTTGGACTCATCTACCTTGTAGCCAGTACTCTATATATACACATATTGCACTCATTTGCCTTGTAGTTCACTCTTAATATATGGACATGTTGGACTCATCTGCCATGTAGCTAGTACTCTGTATATGGACATATTGGACTACTCTGCCATGTAGCTAGCTCTCTGTATATGGACATTTTGGAGTCGTCTCACATGGAGCCAGCTCTCTGAGCATGGATATGATGGACTGAAATGCAATATAGGTAGCTCTCTGTATATTAACATATTGGAATTGTCTGCCATGTAGCTAGCTCTCAGTATATGGACATGTAGGGATCATCAGCCATGTAGCCAGCTCTCTGAGTATGAACATGTTGGACACATCTGCCTTGTATCTAGCCCTCTAAATATACACTTGTTGGACTCTTCTGCCATGTAGCTAACTCTAAGTTATGGACATGTTCAACTCTTCTGCCATGTAGCTAGTACTCTGTATATGGATATGTTGCACTACTCTGCCATGTAGCTAGCTGTCAGTATATGGACATATTAGACTTATCTGCTGCCATGTAGCTAAAACTATGTATATGGAAATTTTGCATTACTTTGCGATGTAACTAGCTCTCTCTTAATGGACATTTTGGACTCGTCTGTGATGTAGCTAGCATTCGCTGCATAGATATGTTGGATTGATCTGCCATGTAGGTAGCTCTGTTAATATGAACAAATTGTACTTGTCTGCCATGTAGCCAGCACTCTATACATTGATTTGTTGGATTCATCAGCCATGTTGCCAGCTCTCTCTGTATGAACATGTTGGACTCATCTGCCTTGTAGCTAGTCCTCTATATATACACATGTTAGACTCATCTTCCATGTAGCTAACTGTCAGTATATGGACATGTTGGACTCATCTGCCACGTAGGTAGTACTCTGTATATGGACATATTGGGCTACTCTACCATGTAGCTACCTCTATTTATATGGAAAATTTGGAATCTTCTGCCTTGTAGCTAGATCTCTGTGCATGGATATGTTGTACTGATCTGCCATGTAGGTAGCTGTCTGTATATGAACATATTGGACTTGTTGACCATGTAGCTATCTATCAATATATGGACATGTTGGACTCTTCAGTCATGTAGCTATCACTCTGTGTATGAACATGTTGGACACATCTGACTTGCAGCTTGCCCTGTAAATATACACATGTTGGACTCATCTACCATGTAGCTAACACTCAGTATATGGACATGTTGGACTCATCTACCATGAGCTAGTACTCTGCATATGGACATGTTGGACTGCTCTTCCATGTAGATAGCTGTCAGTATTTGGACACGTTGTACTAATCTGCCATGTAGCTATAACTCTGTATATGGAAATGTTGCACT
>NW_006408877.1:963436-968289 GCF_000296735.1 Chrysochloris asiatica
ATGTAGCTATAACTCTGTATATGGAAATGTTGCACTACTCTGCCATGTAGCTAGCTCTCTGTATATGGACATTTTGGACTCGTCTGCCATGATGTTAGCTCTCTGTGTGTGGATATGTTGGAGTGATCTGCCATGTAGTTAGCAATCTGTATATGAACATAATGAACTTGTCTGCCATGTAGCTAGTTCTCTATGCATGGATATGTTGGACTCATCAGCTATGTAGCCAGCTCTCACTGAATGAGCATGTTGTACTCATCTGCCTTGTATCTAGTCCTCTACATATACATATGTTGGACTCATCTGCAATGTAGCTAACTCTCATTATATATACAGGTTGGACTCATAAGCCATGTAGTCGGAACTCTGTATATGGAAATGCTGCTCTATTCTACCATGTAGCTAATGAACTGTATATGGACATTTTGGACTCGTCTTCCATGTAGCTAGCTCTCTGTGCATGGATATATTAGACCAAACTGCAACGTTAGTAGCTCTCTGTATACGAACATATTGGACTTGTCTGCCATGTAGCTAGCGTTCTATGCATTGATATGTTGGACTCCTCAGCCATGTAACAAGCTCTCTCTGGATGAACATGTTGGACTCATCTGCCTTGTACCAAGTCCTCTATATATACACATGTTGGACTCATCTGCAATATAGGTAACTCTCAGTAAATGGACAGGTTGGACTCATCTGCCATGTAGCTACTACTCTGTATAAGTACATAATGGTCTACTGTGCCTTGTAGCTAGGGCTCAGTTTATGGACACGTTGAACTCTTCTGCCATGTAACTAGAATTCTGTATATGGACATTTTGGACTTGTCTGCCATACCTAGCTCTATGTGCATGAATATATTGGACTGATCTGCCATGTAGGTAGCTCTCTGTATGTGAATATATTGGATTTATCTGCGATGTAGCTAGCCCTCAGTGTATGGACATGTTGGACTCATCAGCCATGTAGCCAGCACCCTGTGTATGAACATGTTTGACACATCAGCCTTGTAGCTAGCCCTCTAAATATACACATGTTGGATTCATCTGCCATGTATCTAACTCTCAGTATATTGACATGTTGGACTCATGTACCATGTACCTAGTACTCTGTATATGGACATGCTGGGCTACTCTGCCATGTAGCTAGCTGTCAGTATATGAACACATTGGACTCATCTGCCATGTAGCTAGAACTCTGTATATGGAAATGTTGCATTACTCTGTAATGTAGTTAGATCTCTGTGCATGCATATGTTGGACACATCAGACATGTAGCCAGCTCTCTCTGAATGAACATGATGGACTCATCTGCCTTGTATCTAGCTCTCTATATATACACATGTTGGACTAATCTACAATGTAGCTAACTCTCAGTATATGGACAGGTTGGATTCATCAGCCATGTAGTCAGAACTCTATATATGGAAAAGTTGCACTACTCTGCCATGTAGCTAGTTCTCTGTATATGGAAATTTTGGACTTGTCTGCCATGTAACTAGCTCTCTGTGCATGGATATGTTGGACTGAACTGCCATGTAGGTAGCTCTCTGTATAGTAACATATTGGACTTTTCTGCCAAGTAGCTAGCTCTCTGTATGTGGGCATGTTGGACTCATCACTCATGAAGACAGCTCTCTCTGTATGAACATTTTCGAATCATCTGCCTTGTAGGAAGTGCTCTATATATACACATGTTGGACTCATATACATTTTGTAGCTAACTCTCAGTATATGGTCATGTTGCACTCCTCTGCCATGTAGCCAGTACTCTGAATAAGGACATGTTGGACCACTTTGCCATGTAGCTATCTCTCAGTATATGGACATGATGGACTCTTCTGCCATGTAGCTAGAACTCTGTATATATGGAAATGTTGCACTACTCTGCCATGTAGCTAGTTCTCTGTATATGGAAATTTTGGACTTGTCTGCCATGTGGCTAGCTCTCTATGCATGAATATGTTAGAATGATCTGACATGTAGGTAGGACTCTGTATAGAAAACAGATTGGCCTTGTCTTCCATGTAATTTGCTCTCTGTATATGGACATGTTGGACTCATCAGATATGTAGACAGCTCTGTCTGAACATGTTGGACTCATCTGCCTTGCAGCTACCACTCTATATATACACATGTTGGAATAATTTCTCATGTAACTAACTCTCATTATATAGACATGTTGGACTCATCTGCCCTGTAGCTACTACTCTGTGTATGGAAATGTTGGACTACTCAGCCATGTAGCTACCTCTCAGTATATGGATACCCTGGACTGATCTGCCATGTAGCTAGAACTCTGTATATTTCAAAGTTGTACTACTCTGACATGTAGATAGCTCCTTGTACATGGACATTTTGCACTCGTCTGCCATGTACCTAGCTCTCTGTGTATGGATATGTTAGACTGTTTTTCCATGTAGATAGCTCTCTGTATATGAACATATTGGACTTGTCGGCCATGTAGCTAACTCTCAGTATGTGGACATGTTGGACTCATCAGCCATGAAGCCAGATCTCTGGGTGTGAACATTATGGACTTCTCTGCCGTGTAGCTAGCCCTCTAAATATACACATGTTGGACTCATCTTCCATGGAGCTAACTCTAACAATATAGACATGTTGGACTCATCTGCCATGGAGCTACTACTCTGTATATGGACATATTGGACTACTTCGCATTGTAGCTAGCTCTCAGTATATGGATAAGTAAGACTCATCTGCCATGTAGCTGGAACTCTGTATATGAAAATGTTGGACTACTCTGCCATGTAGCTAGCTCTCAGTATATGGACACGTTGGACTCATCTGCCATGTTGCTAGAACTCTGTATATTGAAATGTTGCACTACTCTACAGAAAAAGCTATTATGAAATTAGCTCTCTGTATATGAACATATTAGACTTTTCTGCCATGAAGCTAGCTCTCTGTATATGAACATGTTGGACTCATCAGCCATGTATCCAGCTCTCTCTATGAACATGTTGGAGTCATTTGACTTATAGGTAGTCCTGTATATATACAGATGATGGACTCATTTGCCATGTAGCTAACTCTCAGTATATGGACATGTTGGACTCAACTCGTAACTAGTACTCTATATATGGACATGTTGGACTACTCTGCCATGTAGCTAGTTTTCAGTATATGGACACGTTGAACTCATCTGCCATGTAGCTAGAACTGTGTATATGGAAATGTTGCACTAGTGTGTCCTGTAGCTAGCTCTCTGTATTTGGACATTTTGGACGCATATGCCCTGTATTTAGATCTCTGTGCATGGATATATTCTACTGTTCTGCCATGTAGGTAGCTCTCTGTATATGAACATATTGCAATTCTCTTCCATGTATCTAGCTCTCTCTATGTGGGCATGTTGGAAAGCTCTGCCTTGTAGCTAGCCCTCTAAATATGCAGCTGTTGGACTCATCAGCCTTGTAGCTATCTCTCAGTATATGGACAGGTTGGACTCATCTGCCATGTAGGTAGTACTCTGTATTTAGATATATTGGATTACTCTACCATGTAGCTTGCTGTCAGTATATGGAGCTGTTGGACTCATCTGCCATGTAACTAGAATTCTGTATATGTAAATGTTGCAGTATTCTGCCATGTATAAGGACATTTTGGACTCGTCTGCCATGTACCTTGCTCTCTGTGCATGGATATTTTGGACTGATCTTCCATGTAGGTAACTCTCGGTGTATGAATATATTGTTGTTGTCTGCCATGTAGCTAGCTCTCTGCATAGGGACATGTTGTACTATTCAGCCATGTAGCCAGCTCTCTGTGTATGAACATGTTGCTCCCATGTTGCTAGCACTCTAAATATACGCATGTTGGACTCCTCTGACATGTAGCTAATTTTCAGAATATGGACATGTTGGACTCATCTGCTATGTAGCTAATACTCTCTATATGGACATGTTGGACTATTCTGCCTTGTAGCTAGCTCTCAGTATATGGACATTTTGGACTCGCCTGCCATGTAGCTTGGTCTCTGTGCATGGATATGTTAGACTAATCTGTCATGTAGGTATCTCTCTGTATATGAACATATTGGCCTTGTCAGCCATGTAGCTAGGTCTCTGGATATGGACATGTTGACTCATCAGGCATGTATCCAGCTCTGTGTATGAACATGTTGCACTGATTTGCCTTGTAGCTAGCCCTCCAAATATACACATGTTGGACTCATCTGCCATGTAGCTAACTTTCAGTACATGGACATGTTGGACTCATCTGCCAAGTAGCTAGTACTCTGTATATAAACATTATGGACTCATCTTCCATGTAGCTAGAACTCTGTATATAGAAATGTTGCACTACTTTGCCATGTAGCTAGCTCTCTGTATATGGACGTGTTGGACTCATTAGCCATGTAGCCAGCTCTCTCTATATGAACATGATGGACTCATCTGCCATATAGCTAGCTCTCAGTATAAGGACATGTTGGACTCTTCTGCCATGTAGCTAGTACTCTATATATGGACATTTTGGCGTACTCTGCCATGAAGCTAGCTCTCATTATATGGACACTTTGACTCATCTACCATATAGCTAGAACTCTGTATATGGAAATGATGCAATACTCTGCCTTGTATCTAGCTCTCTGTATGTGGACATTTTGGACTTGTCTGCAGTGTAACTACCTCTCTGTACATGGATATGTTTTACTGATCTGCATTTTGGTAGCTCTCTGTATATGAACATATTTGACTTGTCTGCCATGTAGTTAGCTCTCTGTATATGGACATGTTGGACTCATCAACTATATACCAGCTCTCTGTGTATAAACATTTTGGACTCATCTGCCTTCAAGCTACTCCTCTAAATATATACATGTTAGAC
>NW_006408877.1:968934-970457 GCF_000296735.1 Chrysochloris asiatica
ATATGAAAGTATTTGATTATCTGCCATGTAGCTAGCTCTCTGTACATGGACATGTTGGACTCATAAACCATGTAGCCATCTCTCTGTGTATTAACATGTTGAACTCATCTGCCTTGAAGCTACCCCTCCAAATATATACATGTTGGACTTATCTGCCATGTCGCTATCTCTCAGTATATTGACACGTTGGACTCATCTGGCATGTTGCTAGAACTCGGTATATTGAATGTTGCACTACTCTACCATGTAGCTAGCTCTCTGTATATGGGCATGTTGGATTCATCAGCCATGTAGCCAGCTCTGTGTGTATGAACATGTTGGACTCATCTGACTTGAAGCTAGACATCTTTTAAATATAGACATATTGGACTCATGTGCCTTGTAGCAAGTCTTCTATATATACACATGTTGGACTCATATGCATTTTGTAGCTAACTATCAGTATATGGACATGTTTGACTCATCTGACATGTAGCTAATACTCTGTATGTGAACATTTTGGACTCATCTGCCATGTAGCTAGAACTCTGTATATGGAAATGTTGCACTACTCTGCCATGTAGCTTGTTGTTGTTGTCAGGTGCCATCGAGTCAGAACAGACTTATAGCGACCCCATGCACAGCAGAACGAAACAATGTCTGATCCTAGGACAACCTCACTACCACTGCCACACTTGAGTCCATCAATGTAGCTAGCTCTCTGTATATGGCCATTTTGGACTCGATTGCCATGTAGCTAGCTCTCTGTGCATGCTTATGTTGGACTGTTCTGCCATGTAGGCAGCCCTCTGTATATGTACAAATTGGAATTGTATGCCATGTAGCTAGCTCTCAGCAAATTGACATGTTGGACTCATCTGCCATGATGCTAACTCTCAGTATATGGACATGTTGGTCTAGTGTGCCATGTATCTAGCTCTCAGTATATGCACATGTTGGACTCATCTGCCATGTAGCTAGAACTCTCTATATGGAAATGTTTCACTTCTCTGCCATGTACCTAGCTCTCCATATATGGACATTTGGACTCAAAAGCCATGTATCCATCTCTCTCTGTATGATTATTTTTGACTGCTTTGCTTTGTACCTAGTCCTCTATATATACACACACTAAACTCATCTGTCATGTAGCTACCTCTTAGTATATGCACATGTTGGACTCATCCCCCATGTAGCTAGTACTCTTTATATGGACATGTTGAACTACTCTACCATGTATCTTACTCTCAATATATGGACACCTTGGACTCATCTGCTATGTAGCTAAAACTCTGTAAATGGAAATGTTGCACTGCTCGGCCTTGTAGCTAACTCTGTGTATATGGACATTTAGAACTCCTCTGCCTTGTAGTTAGTTCTCTGTGCATGGATATGTTGGACTGATCTGCTATGTGGGTAGCTCTCTGTATATGAACATATCGGACTAGACTGCCATGTAGCTAGCTCTCTGTATATGGACAAGCTGGATTCATCAGCCATGTAGACAGCTCTCTCTGTATGAACATATTTGACTCATCTGCCTT
>NW_006408877.1:970557-974427 GCF_000296735.1 Chrysochloris asiatica
TCTGTATGAACATATTTGACTCATCTGCCTTTTAGCTAGCACACTAAATATACCCATTTTGGACTCATCTGCATTTTGTAGCTAACTATCAGTTTATGGACATGTTGAACTCATCTGAAATGTAGCTAGTCCTCTATATATGGACGTGTTGGACTACTCTACCATTAAGCTAGCTCTCAATATATTTACATGTTGGACTCGTCTGCCATGTAGGTAGAACTCTGTACATGGATATGTTGCACTGATTTGTATTATTGTAGTTCTCTTTATATGAACATATTGGAGTTGTCTGCCATGTAGCTAGCTCTCTGTTTATGGACATGTTGGACTCATCAGCCATGTAGCCAGCTCTTTCTGTATGAACATGTTGAACACATCAGCCTTGTAGCTAATCCTATATATATATATACACATGTTGGACTCATCTCCCTTGAAACAAACTCTCAGTATATGGACAAGTTGGACTCATCTGCCATGTAGGTAGATCACTGTATATGGACATGTTGGACTCTTCAGCCATGTATCCAGCTCTCTCTGTATGAACATGTTGGACTCGTCTGCCTTGTAGCTAGTACTATGTATATGGACATGTTGGACTTCTCTGCCATGTAGCTAGCTCTCAGAATATGGACACGCTGGACTCATCTGCCATGTAGATGGAACTCTATATGTGAATGTTGCACTACTCTTCCATGTAGCTATCTCTCTGTGCATTGATATGTTGGAATGATCTACCATGTAGGTAGATCTTCGTATATAAACATATTGGACTTCTCTGACATGTAGCAAGTTCTCTGTATATGGACATGTTGGACTCATCATACATGTAGCCAGCTCTCTCTGTATTAACATGTTGAACTCACCTGCCTTGTAGCTAGTCCTCTATACATACACATGTAAGACTTATCTGCCATGTAGTTAACACTCAGTATATAGACATGTTGGACTTATCTACCATGTAGCTATTACTCTGTATATCAACATGTTGGACTACTCTGTCATGTAGCTAGCTCTCAGTATAGGGACAAGTTGGACTTATCTGCCATGTAGCTAGAACTGTGTATAAGAAAATGTTGCACTATTCTTCCATGTAGCTAGCTCTCTGTATGTGGACATTTTGGACTCGTCTGCAATGTAGCTAGCTCTCTGTATATTGACACGTTGGACTCATCTGCCATGTAGCTAGAACTCTGTATATTAATCCTAATTTACTGGATGTGGAGAAAGCAATACTTTTTTTGATATCATTTTGTATAAGTGCACAAATAGCTGTGAATAAGGTTGTTAGGGCACCTAGGCAGAGTATGAGTATTAGAATGGTGCTATTATTCTTTAGGAGTGAGTAGAAACGTACTAATAAAAAGATCCCGACTACAACTATTGTGCTGGAATTTAGTAGGGCTGAGACTGGCGTGGGGCCTTCCATTGCTGAGGGGAGTCAGGGATGGGGGTCGAATTGAGCTGATTTTCCTGTTGCGGCTAGCAGAAGGCCTAGTAGAGGTAAAGTATTTGCTTCTAGGGTAGTTATTATAATTTATTTAAGAGCTCATGAGTTTGAGTGGATAATGAATCATGCTATAGCCAAAATAAATCCAATATCTCCAATACGGTTATACAGGATGGCTTGGAGAGCTGCGATGTTAGCGTCTGCTCATGGGTATCATCATCCGATTAGAAGAAATGATATGATTCCTACTCCTTCTCAACCAATAAATAATTGAAATATGTTATTAGGTGTTACTAGGTTAATTATTGTAATTAAAAATGTTAGTAGATATTTGAAGAATTGGTTGATATTAGGGTCTGCTTCTATGTATCAAAGGGCAAATTCTATAATGGATCATGTTATTAATAGCACAACTGGGATGAAGTAATTGAGTTTAAAGCTGAGTATAATCTTTATGGAATTAACTGTAACTCAGTGTCAGTTAGAGGTTATAATTTCTTGGTTTGAATTAATGAATATTAGGGCTGGAATTATACTGATAGCAAATGCATATGAAATTGCTGCCTTAATGTAATGAGGTTAAAGTTTAGTTTGGTAGACATGTATAACAGATATAACAGTAGGAATAATTAGGGTAACAAATATTATTAAGGTAAATGTAAGGATAAGGTTAATTACTTTTATTGGGAGTTGCACCAAGTTTTTGGTTCCTAAGACCAATAGATTACTACTATCCTTTAAAAGTCAAGGAAGCCATGTTTTTAAGGCATGGAATAATGAGTTAGCAGTTCTTAGTTCTTTCCTTGGTAAATAAGAAGATATTAATTTCTATTATTAGATTCACAATCTAATGTTTTGTTTAAACTATATTTACAGTATATAGTGCCTAGGATGATCTTTGAGTTAATAGAAAATAGGATTGGGGAGAGATATGCAATGTTATGAGGGTATTTTCTCAAGAGAAGGTGGGTTTAATTGAGTTAATATGGAATGAGGTTTTACCTCGTTGGGTGGTAATGAGTATGTATAGGGAGTAGAGGGCTGTGATTAGTATATTTAATCCTATTAGTAAGAGGGATAATTTTGATCAGGAGAATGTAGTTAAGGTAATGAAGAGTTCCCCAATAAAATTGGTTGATGGGAGTAAGGCCAGATTTATTAAGGAGTCAGTAACTCATCATAGGGCTATTAATGGGAGAATTGATTGTAGGCCTCGAGCTAGGATTATAGTTCGGCTGTGAATATGTTCATAGTTAGTATTGGCTAAGCAGAATATTATAGAGGATATTAAACCATGAGCAATTATGAGGGTTGTTGAGCCTATAAATCCTCATGGGGCTTGAATGAGGATGGCTACAATTACTAGTGCTATATGACTTCCTGATGAGTAAGTGATTAAGGATTTTAGGTCTGTTTAATGTAAGCAGATGAAGCTAGTTAATACTATCCCTCAAAGGGATAGTATTATAAAAGGAAATTCTATTGAGTAATTTAAAAGGTTTATTAGGATAATTCATATTGTGCCGTAGCCGCCTAGTTTAAGAAGGATAGTGGCAAGGACTATAGCGGCAACGTGTCCATAGAACCGGCAATGGGGGTTTCTACGTGTGCTTTAGGTAATCATAGGTGGAGAACATATAATGGTATTTTTACTATAAATGATTGTATACAGGCTAGTCATAGGAAATTATAAGAGCTAGAAGAGTATAAGGGTTGAGCAATAACGTGGATTAAAAAAATGTTTAGGGAGCCTACGTTATTTTGAAGTAAAAAGTAAGAGCCACTAATAATGGAAGTGATCCAACTAGTGTATAAAATAGAAAGTATAGGCCGGCATTAAGACGTTCAGTTTGGTTTCCTCATCGAATAATGAGAATAAGGGTTGGGATTAGGGTAGCTTCAAATAGAATGTAGACCATAATTAGTTCAGAAGCTGTAAATGTTATGATTAGGAAAATTTATAATGTAATAAGCATAGAGATATAGGTTTTTTTTCATCGTTCAGATTCTGTATTTAGATGAAATTTACTTGCTATCAGTATTAGTACTAGAAATCAGGTGGTTAAAGTTAGTAAAGTGGTGGATAAGGAGTCTGAATAGAAGAGTAGGGATGTGTTAATGCTTAAGTCTATGATTTGATTAAGTAGGGGTAGAGTGATTAGGTTAGTTAGGAACCTATAAGAGGTTACATTGATACAGATTATATTCTATTTTGAATATCATGTTAAGGTTAATATTATGATAGTAGGGATAATAATTTTTAGCATTGAAGTAGATTAAAGTTTTGGATGTAGCTTAGGCCATAGGTGTTAGAGACTATAACGAGAAATGAGAGGCCAATGGCTGCCTCACAGGCAGTGAAAACTAATAAGATAATAGGTATTATGGTTACTAAGGTGAGCGAGGTACATGGTAGAGTAGTC
>NW_006408877.1:974762-979434 GCF_000296735.1 Chrysochloris asiatica
TATACAGAGAGCTAGACACATGGCAGACATGTTCAATATGTTCATATACAGAGAGCAACCTACATGGCAGAGAAGTCCAACATATCCATGAACAGAGAGCTAGTTACATGGCAGGGGAGACCAAAATGTCTGTATACAGATAGCAAGCTACATGGCATAGAAGTGCATTATTTCCATATACAGACTTCCAGCTACATGGCAGATGAGCCCAAAGTGAGATTATGCAAAGGACCCTCTAAAAGAGACCCTGAAGAATAAGGCCGTAAGGACAATTAACAGAAGAGCGGGCAATCCAATCAGGTAAGTACGGGGAATAAACCAGGAAAGGCTCGGTATGTAAATATGCTCATAAATATGATCCGAACCAGAGAAGTGAGAGTAGACCATGGTCAGCTTTGTAAATTTATAGATTTTGTAAATACAGTTTGCCCTTGGTTTCCTGAAGATGGGAATGTAGATGTAAAATTATGGAATAAGATAGGACAGGATTTTCAGGAATTTTATGCCAAGAATGGGCCCACTCGACTGCCCGTGGATATTTTCAGTTTGTGGAGGCTTGTCCAGGATACTTTTGATTTCAGTAGCGACCATCTGGCAAGCCCAGGAAAAGAAATTAAACCATCCGTGCCCAGTACGCCTGATAACATCTACCCCAACCTTAGTACTCTTAAGAAAGAGGCCATACATAAAAAGCACAGTGACTCTGACTGAGCTGTTGCTTTGTGGCCAGACCCTCCGTCCTCCACTGTGACTGCTGTTTATTTATCCAGTTAGTGAAGAGACAGTTAAGGAAGAGGAAGTTCCTGGTGCAGAGTCAATGGCGAAAGAAACTTCCCCTAGTGTGTTTAAAGGTACAGGAGTTGTTGAAAGGCCAAATATAGTTCCGTGTAGAGATCCTGAGGTCAGTATACAGCTCCAAGCTCTCATGAAAACAGCTAGAGGCATTAGCTCTATCCCTACAAGAAAAAGACAAGCAATGGAGAGCCACTTTTTCAGAAGTAACAAAGAAAAGAGAAGTTCAAAATCCCAGAGAAAAGGCAGTCCCTCTAATGTTAAATGCTAGTACCACTATCAGTATAACAGATCCAGTAGTCACACCAGTTCTAAGTCGGCTCCTAGGTGCCGGCGAGGCACGGCCCGGAACCACGACCTGGGAGCGGATCCGGTGGGGGGTGCCGGTGCAAGACTGGATCCCTGCGCATGGCCAGGCAGGACGAAGAGACAGTGGGGAAGATAAAGTAGGAGAGGGGAAGGTGACCAGAGAGGTGCGGTGCGCTAGGGAAGAGGGGCGGACTCCCTCCCCACGGGACCACGCCAGACCACCTCCTCTCCCCTCAAAGCTATGCCAGATCTGTGTAGGTTGATCAGTGGCCGCTTTCAAAAAAAAAAAAAAAAAAAAAATCAGGCAAATGGAAGTTGCTCCCTGTCATCCCCATGAATACCGATAATGAAACTCTTACCACAAGGTATGTCAAACAATGCCATCTTGTGTCAGAAGTTTGTAAATCCAGCTATTGCTAATGTACATAGCAACAGTCAATCCCTGCACTAGTTGTTTCATATCCCTCTTGAAGCCGTACGGCAGATTATCCGTGCTTGTCCTGAGTGCCCCATCCACCAGTCTGTTCCATCTTTTGGAGTTAATCCTCCAGGTTTACGTCCCAATGCATTATGGCAGATGGACGTCAAACACGTCCCTAGCTTTGGTCGGCTTAAGTATGTGCATGTCTCTGTAGACACCATCTCTGGCCTCGTTTGTTGCTCCCCCTTAATGGGAGTGGGGACCACCCAAGTGATAAAGCTTTGCCTATATGCCTTTGCCTCTATGGGCATACCTCAGGGCATCAAGACAGACAATGGATCTGGCTATACTAGCACCCACTTTGGGGCGTTTTGTAAGATCTTTTCTATCAAACAAACCACTGGCATTCCCTACAATCCCCAAGGCCAAGGCATTGTTGAATGCACACATGCCACTGTGAAGTCATGTCTTGAAAACAATAAAGAAGGGGGAATCCTACCCCCACACACCTCAAAATTATATCAATCATGTCACCTTCATCCTTAACTACCTTTCAACTGATTCCTCCGGACTCACGGCTGCAGATAGGCACAGTAACCAGGAGCCAAGCACTCGGAAATCTATGGAAGAATGGAAAGACACCCTAACAGGCACATGGAAGGGGCCCGACCCTGTTCTCATATGAGGACGATGTTTGTGTTTTTCCACAGGATGAACCTGGTCTTCGTTGGATTCCTGAATGCCTTGTGAGGCATGTGGATGAATCAGGTGGAGAGCCATTGGGCCGTTGTCCCGCCACCCCCACTGGTGAGACCCTTGTCCTGGAAAGAATGAATTCTGTCACTGTTTCCACTCTACATGAATAACACAGAGATTGGCTTGAACCTTCCCTTAGTGGGACATCTTCAGCGAGAAACTAAGCACTTCAACTATAGCGGGGCTAGTTATTCTAAATCAATTTGCTACACCAACAATATGACGAACTCGTTGTGCAAGCCCTTTTACAACACCATCAATATGACGCAGCGCTTAGCCTGTCCCAGGTCTAAAAACTGCCATTATGACACCATTAACACTTCCCTCCATGTATCTCTCTTCCTCCCTGAGCCATATGTTTTCCTTGTGGGCCCTCTTACCATAGAGAATGGCACTTCACAGGGAGGGTATGAGAAATTTCATCTGAACTTCACGGGGTGCAACCTCACTTCATGCGTTGCTGCTCTAAGGCCTAACATGTCTTTTGCAATCCTAAAAAGACCAGCTTATGTGTTGTTGCCAATAAACATCACCCAAGAGTGGTATGATGATGTTGGCCTGCATCTTGTCAATGAGTTTACCACATTGCTTTCTAGATCAAAGCGAGGAATTGGACTTATAGTAATGGGTGTAGAGTCTTTTATCACCTTGCTTGTTTCCCTCACCACCACCACAGTTGCACTTACTCAGGAGATTCAGACTGCAGCTACTGTCAATGAGCTGATGGACAATGTTACCTACAACTGGGACTGGCAAGAAAAGATTGATCTGGCTATTGAACATCGCCTGAATGGACTGCATGATACTGTTAACTTACTTGGGGATACTTTGGAGCAGGTCATGGTATGGCAACGCCTTGCGTGCCATGCTGATTGTCTCTCCATTTGTGTAACTTAGCTTTTGTATAATGCCTCGACTTTCCCTTGGCCCAATGTGCAGGCCCATCTGCACGGAGTATGGATTGCTGAGAATATCAGCCTAGAATGGAATGAGTTACAGGCACAAATAATTGCTATGCATTAGGCCCCCAGCCTTCACAGCAAACCCGCAGAACTAGCTAAACAACTTCTATGCAACCTTAAAAACTTGTTCCCTACTCTCAATTGTGGGGTCCCAATTTAGCTATTGGCATACTTGTCATCTTTGCTTGTCTCCTCCTTCCCTGCCTTCTTCAAATGGCATTAACCAGTATAAAGTGCTGTGGAGTCGTCTTCACACCCTCCAGCTGAAAGCACTCCCCCAAAACATGCAGGACATGCAGCCAAAGAAGGGAAAGGATTTGTGGAACCCCAGTCATCCTAAGACAGGGCCATTGTCTTATGCTGCAATGAGTATCCATGACGGGTAAGACTGAGGACTCGCACTGACCACCTAACACAGGGAACGACCCTTGAATAAATAAAGAAAGGGGGAGATGTGAGGAGCCCGCTCTGGTGCCATTTGTGGTGAAGGTTGAGATCAGTTTCACTTACCAAGAGTTGAGTCATTCCTGGGAAAAAGGAAACTGATGCACTATCCATACCACAATGACTTGCAGTTTTGCCCTATAAAAGCTTGGAACTTTTTAATAAACTTTGCCACTTGCCATCAGCTTGTGTCCCTTATTTGATCACTTAATCCTTGCCTCTCCCTCGAGTAACCCATGGTTGGATCAGGAATCTAATAGCTAGATACATAGCAGACAATTCCAATATGTTCATATACAGAGCGCTAAATACATGGCAGATCATTCCAACATATCCATGCACAGAAATCTAGCTACACATCAGACAAGTCCAAAATGTATATATACAGAGAGCTAGCTACATGATAGAGTAGTACAACATATCCCTATCAAGATTTCTAGCTACATGGCAGAAGAGTCCAACAAGTCCATATACAGAGAGTTAGCTACATGGCAGACAAGTCTAATAAGTTCATATACAGAGAGCTACCTACATGGCATATAAGTCAAACATATCCATGCACATAGAGCTAGGTACATAGCAGATTTTTCCAACATGTCCATATACAGAGTACAAGCTACATGGGAGATTAGTCCAATATTTCCATATACTGAGAGCTAGCTACATGGCAGAGTAATCCAACATGACCATATGCAGAGTACGAGCTACATGGAAGATGGTTCCAACATGTCCATGTACTGAGATTTAGCTACATGGCAGAGGAGTCCAACATGTCCATATACTGAGAGTTATCTACATGGCAGATGAGTCCTATATGTGTATATATAGAGGACTAGCTAAAAGGCAGATGAATCCAACATGTACATACAGATAGAGATGTCTACATGGCTGAAGAACCCAATATTTCCCTATACTGAGAGCTAGCTACATGGCAGACAAATCCATTATGTTCATATATAGAGAGCTACCTATATAGATCAGTCCAACA
>NW_006408877.1:979715-988766 GCF_000296735.1 Chrysochloris asiatica
GCTGATGAGTCCAACATGTCCATATAAGAGAGATAGCTATATGGCAGACAAGTCAAATATGTTCATAAACAGAGAGCGACCTACATGGCAGATCATTCCAACATGTCCATGCACAGAGAGCTAGCTACATGACAGATGAGTCTAAAATGTTTATATATCTAGGGCAAGCATATATATAGTTCTAGTTACATTGCAGAGAAGTCCAACGTGTCTATATACTGAGAGCTAGCTACATGGCAGGGTAGTGCAACATTTCCATATACAAAGATCTAGCGACATGGCAGATGAGTCCAACGGGTCCATGTACAGAGATCCAGGTATGTGGCAGAGAAGGGAAACATTTCCATATACAGAGTTGAAGTTACATGGCAGATGAGTCCAATGTGTCCATATACTGAGAGCTAGCTACATGGTAGATGAGTCCAACATGTGTATATTAAGAGGGCAAGCTACAAGGCAGATGAGTCCAACATGTTCATACAGGGAGAGCTGGCTACATGGCTGATGAGTCCAACATGTCCATATAAGAGAGATAGCTTTATGGTAGACAAGTCAAATATGTTCATAAACAGAGAGCGAACTACATGGCAGATCATTCCAACATGTCCATGCACAGAGTTCTAGCTACATGGCAGATGAGTCCAATGGGTCCATATACAGAGATCTAGGTACTTGGCAGAGTAGGGCAACATTAACATATACAAAATTGAAGCTACATGGCAGATGAGTCCAACGTGTCCATATACAGAGAGCTAGCTACATGGTAGATGAGTCCAACATGTGTATATTAAGAGGGCTACCTAGAAGGCAGATGAGTCCAACATGTTTATAGACAGAGAGCTGGCTACATCGCTAATGAGTCCAACATGTCCAAGTACTGAGTGTAGCTACATGGCAGATGAGTCCAATATGTGCATATAGAGAGGATTAGCTAAAAGGCAAATGATTCCAACATGTACATACAGATAGAGACGTCTACATGGCTGAAGAGTCCAACATGTCCATTTATTGAGAGCTAGCTAAGTGTCTCACAAGTCCATTATGTTCATGTAGAGAGTAGTTACATGGCAGATGAGTCCAACCTGTCCATGTACTGAGTGCTAGCTTTATGGTAGATGAGTCCAACATGTGTATATTTAGAGGTCTAGCTACAAGGCAGATGAATCCAAAGTGTCCATACACAGATGGCATAAAAGTACAATATGTTCATATGCAGAGAGGAAACTACATGGCAGATCAGTCCAACATATCCATGAAAGGAGAGCTAGCTACATGCAGACAAGTCCAATATTTCCATATACAGAGATCTAACTACAAGGCAGAGTAGTCCAACTTGTCCATATACAGGGTACTAGCTACATGGCAGATGAGTACAATGTGTCCATATACTGAGAGCTAGCTACATGGCAGAGTAGTCCAACATGTCCGTATACAGGGTACAAGCTACATGGCAGATGAGTCCAACATGTCCATATACTGAAAATGAGCTACATGGCAGATGAGTCTAACATGGATATATAGAGAGGACTAGCTGAAACATAGATGAGTCCAACATGTTCATACAGATAGAGATGGCTACATGGCTGAAGAGCCCAACATGTCCATATACTGAGAGCTAGCTACATGGCAGACAAGTCCAATATGTTCATGTACGGAGAGCTACCTACATGACAGATCAGTCCAACATATCCATGCAAAGAGACATAGCTACATAATAGACGAGTCCAAACTGTCCATATACAGAGGTCTAGCAACATGGCAGAGTAGGGTAACATTTCTATATACTGACTTCTATCTACATGTCAGATATGTCCAACGTGTCCATATACTGAGAGCTAGCTACACAGCAGAGCAGTCCAACATGTCCATATAGAGAATACAAGCTACATAAGAGTCGAATCCAAAATGTCCATATACTGAGAGTTAGCTACATGGCAGATGCATTCTAAATGGTTACATTTATAGTGCAAGCTACAAGGCAGATGATACCAACATGTTAATAAAAAGAGAGCTAACTACATGGCAGATCAGTCCAACATATCCATGTGCAGAGAGCTAGCTATATGGGAGACGAGTCAGAAATGTCCATATTCAGAGAGCTAGCTACATGGCAGAACAGTGAAACATTACCAAAACCAGAGTTCTATCTAAATGGCAGATGAGTCCAACGTGTCCATATACTGAAAGTTAGCTACATGGCAGAATAGTCCAACATATCCGTACACTAAGAGTGCTAGCTACATGGCAGATGAGTCCAACATGTCCATACATAGAGTGTTAGTTACATGGCAGATAAGTCCAACATGACAATATACTGAGAGTTAGCTACATGGTAGATGAGTCCAACATATCCATGAACAGAGAGCTAGCTACAGGCATATGAGTCCAACATGTCCATATACTGAGAGCTAACTCCATGACAGAGTAGTCCAACATATCCATGTACTGAGAATTACCTATATGGCAAATGAGTCCAACATGAGTATATATAGAGGATTAGATACAAGGCAGATGGGTCCAACAGGTCCATATACTGAGAGCTAGCTACGTGGCAGACAAGTCCATTATGTTTATGTACAGAGAGCTACCTACATGGCAAATCAGTCCAACATACCCACGCAAAGAGACCTAGGTACATGGCAGACGAAACTAAAATGTCCATATACAGAGACCTAGCTACATAGCAGATTAAGGCAACACTTCCATATACAGAGTTCTAGCTACATGGAAGATGAGTTCAACGTGTCCATATACTAAGAGCTGGCTACGTGGCAGTGTAGTCCAACATGTCCATATAGAGAGTTCTAGCTACACGGCAGATGATTGTAACATGTCCATATACTGAGAGTTAGCTACATGGCAGATGAGTCCAAAATGTCCATATACAGAGAGCTAAATACATGGCAGAGTAGTGCAACATTTCCATATACAGAGTTCTAGCTACATATGAGATGAGCCCAATGTGTCCATATACTGAGAGCTAGCTATATGGCAGAGTAGTCCAACATGTGCATATACAGAATACTACCTACATGGCAAATGAATCCAACATATTCATATACAGAGAGTTAGCTATATGGCAGATGAGTCAAACTTGTGTATATTTAGAGGGCTAGCTACAAGAAAGATGAGTCCAACATGTGCATATACAGAGAGCAGGCTTCATGGCTAATGAGTCCAACATGTCCATACACAGAGAGCTAGCTACATGGCAGACAAGTCCCATATGTTCATATACAGAGAGTTAAATACATGGCAGATAAGTCCAACATATCCATACACAGAGAGCTAGCTACATGTCAGATGAGTCCAATATTTCCATATAGAGAGAGCTAACTACATGGCAGAGTATTCCAACATGTCCATATACAGAGTGCCAGCTACATGGCAGATGAGTCCAACATGTCCATATACTGAAAATAAGCTACATGGAAGATGAGACCAACACGTGTATATGTAGAGGAATAGCTAAAAGGCAGATGAGTCCAACATATTCATACAGATAGAGCTATCTACATTGCTGAAGAATCCAACATGTCCATATATTGAGAGTTAGCTACATGACAGACGAGTACAAAATGTCCAAATACATAGATCTAGCTAAATGGCAGTGTAAGGCAACATTTCCATACAGAGTTCTAGCTATATGGCAGATAAGTTGAATGTGTCCATATACTGAGAGCTAGTTACATGGCAGAGGAGTCCAACATGTGTATATATCTAGAAATAGCTGAAAGGTAGATGAGCCCAACATATTCATACAAAGAGAGCTGGCTACATGGCTGTTGAATCCTACATGTGTATATATAGTACACTAGCTACAAAGCAAATGAGTTCTACATGTCCATATACTGAGAGTTAGCTACGTGGTAGACAAGTCCATTATGTTCATGTATAGAGAGCTACCTACATGGCAGATGAGTCCAACATATCCATGCACACAGACCAATGTACATGGCAGAAGAAAAGAAAATGTCCATATACAGAGTCTAGCTTCATGACAGATTAGGGCAGCATTTCCATATACAGAGTTCTAGCTAGATGACAGATGAGTCCAACGTGTCCATACACTAAGATAGCTACGTGGCAGTGTAGTCCAACATGTCCATATAGAGAATACTAGTTACATGACAGATAATTCCAACATGACCATATACTGAGAGTTAGTTACATGGCAGATGAGTCCAAAAGGTCCATATACAGAGAGCTAAATACATGGCAGAGTAGTGCAACATTTCCATATACAGAGTTCTAGCTACATGTCAGATGCATCCAACATGTCCATATACTGAGAGCTGGCTACATGACAGAGTAGTCCAACATGTCCATATACAAAGTACTACCTACATGGCAGATGAATACAACATATCCATATACTGAGAGTTAGCTATATGGCAGATGAGTGCAAAATGTGTACATATATATGAGTCCAACATGTGTATATTTAGAGGGCTAGTTACAAGGCAGATGAGTCCAACATGTTCATAAACAGAGAGGTACCAACATGGAAGATCAGTCCAACATATCCATGAACAGAGAGCTAGCAACATGGCAGAAAATTCAAAAATGTCCATATACAGAGAGCTAGCTACATGTCAGAATAGTGTAACGTTTCCATATACAGAGTTCAAGCTACATGGCAGATGAGTCGAACATGTCCATATACTGACAGCTAGCTACATGACAGATGAGTCCAACATGTCCATATACTAAGAGTTAGCTACATGTTACATGAGTCCTACATATCCAGGTACAGAGAGTTAGCTACAGGCAGATGAGTCAATGTGTCCATATATTGAGAATTACCTACATGGCAGATGAGTGCAAAATGTGTACATATAGAGGACTAGCTACAAGGCAGATGAGTCCAACATGTCCAAATACTGATAGCTAGCTACATGGCAGACAATTCCAATATGTTCATATACAGAGAGTTAGCTACATGGCAGGTCAGTCCGACTTACTCATGTATAGAGAGCTAGCTACATGGCAGACGATTCCAAAATGTCCATATACAGAGAGCTAGCTACATGGCAGAGTAGTACAACTTTTCCCTAGACAGGGATCTAGCTACATGGCAGATGAGTCCTACTAGTCCTTATACTTAGAGCTAGATACATGGCATAATAGTCCAACATGTCCATATACAGACTACAAACTTTATGTCAGATAAATCCAACATGTCCATATACTGAGAGTTAGCTACATGGCAGATCAGTCCAACATGTGTATATTTAGAAGGCTAGCTACAAATCAGATGATTCCAACATGTTCATACAGATAGAGATGGCTATATGGCTGATGAGTCCATCATTTCCATATACAGAGAGCTAGCTACATGTCAAAAAAGGCCAATATGTTCAGATACAGAGAGCTACCTACATAGCAGATCAGTACAACATATGCATGCACAGAGAGCTAGCTACATGGCAGGAGAGTACAAATTGTCCTTTTTCTGATAGCTGCATCGCAGAGCAGCCCAACATGTCCATATACAGAGTACAAACTCCATGACAGATGAGTCCATCATGTCCATATACTGAGAGTTAGCTAAATCGTAAATGAGTGCAACATGTATATTTACAGGGCTAGCTACAAGGCAAAGGCAGATGATTCCAACATGTTCATACAGATAGAGCTGGCTACATGGCTGATGAGTCCAACATTTCCATATATAGAGAGCTAGCTACATGGCAGACAATTCCAATATGTTCATAAACAGAGAGCCACCAACATGGCAGATGAGTCCAATATGTCCATATACAGAGTACTAGCTACATGGCAGATGAGTCCAAACTTCCCATATACAGAGTTCTAGCTACATGGCACAGTAGTCCAACATTTCATTATTCAGGGATCTAGCTACATGGCAGATGAGTCCAACGTGTTCATTTACTGAGAGCTAGCTACATGGCAGAATAGTCCAACATGTCCATATACAGAGTACTACCTATATGGAAGATGAATCCAACATCCATATACTGAGACTTTGTTACATGGCAGATGAGTCCAACATAAGTATATTTAGAGGGCTAGCTACAAGGCAGATGAGTCCAAAATGTTCATACACAGAGAGCTGGCTACATGGCTGATGAGTCCAACATGTTCACTTACAGAGAGCTAGCTACATCTCAGAAAAGTTCAATATGTTCATATACAGAGAGCCACCTACATGGTAGATCAGTCCAACATATCCATGCACAAAGAGCTAGCTACATGGAAGACGAGTCGAAAATGTCCATATACAGAGAGCTAGATATATGTCAGAGTAATGCAACATTTCCATAAATAGAGTTCTAACTTCATGGCAGATGAGTCCAACTTGTCTATATACTTATAATTAGCTAAATGCCAGATCAGTCCTACATCTGTATATTTAAAGGGCTAGCTAAAGGCAGATGAATCCAACATGTTCATACAGAGGGAGCTGTTTACATGGCAGATGAGTCCAACATGTCCATATAAGAGAGTTAGTTAGATGGCAGACAAGTCCAATATATTCATACTCAGAGAGCTACCTACATGGCAGATCAGTCCAACATATCCATGCACAGAGAGCTAGCTAAATGGCAGAAGAGTCCAAAATGTCCATATATAGGGAGCTACCTACATGGCAGATCAGTCCAACATGTCCATATACACAGTAGTAGCTACATGGTAGATGAGTCCAACGTGTCCTTATACTGTGAGTTAGATACATGGGAGAGTAGTCCAACATGTTCATATACAGAGTAAAACCTACATGGCAGATGAGTCCAACATATCCATATACTTAAAATTAGCTACATGCCAGATGAGTCCAACATGTGTATATATAGAGGACTAGCTAAAAGGCAGATGGGTCCAACATGTTCAAACAGATAGAGCTGGCTACATGGTTGAAGAGTACAACATGCCCATGTACTGAGAGATAGCTACATGGCAGACAAGTCCAATATGTTCATGTAGAGAGAGCTATCTACATGGCAGATCATTCCAATATATCCAAGCACAGAGATATAGCTACATTACAGATGAGTCTAAAATGTCCATAAACAGAGATCTAGCTACATGGTAGAGTAGGGCAACATTTCTATATACCGAGTTCTAGCTACATGACAGATGTGTCCAACGTGTCCACATACTGAGAGCTAGCTACACGGCAGAGTAGTCCAACATGTCCATATAGAGAATAGTAGCTACATAACAGCTGAATCCAAAATGTTCATATACTGAGACTTAGCTACATGGCAGATGAGTTCAACATGTGTATATTTAGAGGGCTAGCTACAAGTCAGATGAGTCCAACATGTTCATGCAGATAGAACTGGCTACATTGCTGAAGAGTCCAACATGTCCATATATTGACAGTTAGCTACATGACAGACAAGTCCAATATGTTCATGTACAGAGAGCTACCTATATGACAGATCAGTCCAACATATCCATGCACAGAGAACTAGCTACATGATGGACGAGTACAAAATGTCCATATACAGAGATCTAGCTAAATGGCAGAGTAAGACAACTTTTCCATATACAGAGTTCTAGCTACATGGCAGATAAGTCGAACGTGTCACTATACTGAGAGCTAGTTACATGGCAGAATAGTCCAACATGTCCATATGCCGAGTCCTAGCTACATTGCAGATGCATCTAACATGTCCATATACTGAGATTTAGCTACATGGCAGATGAGTCCAACATGTACATATACTGAGAGTTAGCAAAATGGCAGATAAGTCAAACATGTGTATATTTAGAGGGCTAGCTACAAGACAGATGAGTCCAACATGTTCATACACAGAGAGATGACTTCATGGGTGATGAGTCCAACAGGTCCATACACAGAGAACTAGCTACATGGCAGACAAGTCCCATATGTTCATATACAGAGAGCTAAATAAATGGCAGATCAGTCCAACATATCCATGTGCAGAGAGCTAGCTACATGGCAGCGGAGTCCAATATGTCCACATACAGAGAGTTAACTACAAGGCAGAGTATTACAACATGTCCATATACAGAGTACCAGCTACATGGCAGATGAGTCCAATATGTCCATATACTGAAAATTAGCTTCATGGCAGATGAGTCCAACACGTGTATATTTAGAGGACTATCTAAAAGGCAGATGAGTCCAACATGTTCATACAGATAGAACTGGATACATGGCTGAAGAGTCCAACATGACCATATATTGAGAGCTAGCTACATGGCAGACAAGTCCAATATGTTCATGTACAGAGAGCCACCTACATGGCTGATCATTCCAACATGTCCATATACAGAGTTCTAGCTACATGGCAGACAATTCCAACATGTCCATATACAGAGTACACACTACATGACAGACGAGTCCAACATGTCCATATACTGAGAGTTAGTTACATGGCAGATAAGTCCAAAATGTGTATATTTAGAGGTCTAGCTACAAGGCAGATGAGTCCAAAATGTTCATAAACAGAGAGCTACCTACATGGCAGATCAGTGCAAACTATTCATGTACAGAGAGCTAGCTACATGGCAGATGAGTCCAAAATGTCCATATACAGAGAGCTAGGTACATGGCAGAATAGTGCAACATTTCCATAAAAAGAGTTCTAGCTACATGGCAGATGAGTCCAATGTGATCATGTACTGAGAGCTAGCTACATGACATTGTAGTCTAATATATCCATATATTGAGAATTACCTACATGGCAGATAAGTCCAACATGTGTATACGTATACGAATTACCTACAACGCAGATGAGTCCAACATGTCTATATACTGAGAGCTAGCTACATGGCAGATAATTTCAATACATTCATAAGCAGAGAGTTACCTACATGGCAGATCAGTCCAACATATTCATGTACAGAGAGCTAGCTACATGGCAGAGTACTGCAAACTTTCCATATACAGAGTTCTAGCTACATGGCAGAGGAGTCCAATGTGTCCACATACTGAGAGCTAGCTACAGAGCATAGTAGTACAACATGTCCATATACAAAGTACTAGCTACATGGCAGATGAGTCCAATAGGTCCATATACTGAGTGATAGCTTCATGGTAGATGAGTACAACAT
>NW_006408877.1:988866-991995 GCF_000296735.1 Chrysochloris asiatica
ACATGGCTGATGAGTCCAACATGTATATATATAGAGGACTAGCTACATGGCACATGAGTCCAACATGTCCATATACTGAGTATTAGCTACATGGCAGATGAGTCCAACATGTGTATATTTAGAGGGCTAGCTAAAAGACAAATGAGTCCAGCATTTTCATACACAGAGACCTGGCTACATGTCAGAGGAGTACAACATGTCCATATACAGAGAGCTAGCTACATGACAGACAATTCCAATATGTTCATATACAGAGAGCTATCTAGAAGGCAGATAATCCCAACATATCCATGTAAAAAGAGCTACCTACATTACGCACGAATCCAAAATGAATGTTTACAGAGAGCAAGCTACATGACAGAGTAGTGCAACATTTCCTTATATAGAGTTCTACCTACATGGCAGAGGAGTCCAACGTATCCATACACTGAGAGCTAGATACTTGGCAGAGTAGACGAACAGGTCCATATGCAGAGTACTAGCTACATTGCAGATGTGTCCAACCTGTCCATATACTGAGAGTTAGCTACATGGAAGAGGAGTCCAACATGTGTATAAATAGAGGACTAGCTAAAAGGCAGAGGACCCCAACATGTTCATACAAAGAGAGCTGGCTACATGGCTGATGAGTCCAACATGTTTATATATAGAGGACTAGCTACAAGGCAGATGAGTCCAAAAGCTCCATATACTGAGAGCTAGCTATGTAGCAGACAAGTTCATTATGTTCATGTACAGAAAGCTACCTACATGGCAGATCAGTGCAACATATCCATGCACAGTGACCTAGGTACATGGTAGAGGAAAACAAAATGTCCATACACAGAGATCTAGCTGCATGGCAAATGAGGGCAACATTTCCATATACAGAGTTCTAGTTACATGACAGATGAGTCCAACGTTACACTAATCTGTGTATGGGCATGTTGGACTCATCAGCCACGTATCCAGCTCTCTCTGTATGTACATGTAGGACTTATCTGTCTTTTAGCTAGTCCTCTACATATACACATGTTGGACTCTTCTGACATGTAGCTAACTCTCATTATATGGACATGTTGGACTCATCGGCCATGTAGCTAGTACTCTGTATATGGAAATATTGCACTATTCTGCCATGTATCTAGCTCTCTGTATATGGGCATGTTGGACTCAATATTCATGTAGTCATCTCTCTCTGTATGAACATATTGGACTCATCTGCCTAATAGCGAGTCCTCTATAAATACACATGTTGGACTCATATGCATTTTATAGGTAATTTGCCATATATGAACATGTTGGACTCATCTGCCATGTAGCCAGTACTCTGTAAAGGGATATGTTATATTACTCTGCCATGTACGTAGCTTTCAGTATATGGACATGTTGGAATCATCTGCCATGTAGCTGGCTCTCTGTGCATGGATATGTTGGACTGATCTGCCATGTAATTATCTCTCTGTATATGAACATATTAGACTTGTCTACCATGTAGATAGCTTTCAGTATATTTACATGTTGGAATCATCAGCCATGTAGGTAGCACTCTGTGCATGGATATGTTGGACTGATCTGCCATGTAGGTAGGTCTCTGTATATGAACACAATGGACTTGTCTGTCATATAGCTAACTCTCTTATATTGACACGTTGGACGCATCAGCCATATAGCCAGTTCTCTGTGTATGAACATATTGGATTCATGTGCCTTGTAGCTAGCCCTCTAAATATACACATGTTGCAATCATTTACCATGTTGCTAACTCTCAATATATGGACTGGTTTGACTTATCTGCCATGTAGCTAGTAATCTGTATATGGACATGTTGGACTACTCTGCCATGTAGCTAGCTCTCAGTATGTGGACACGTTGTATTCATCTGCCATGTAGTTAGAACTCTGTATATGGAAATGTTGCAATTATTCTGCCACTTAGCTAACTCTATGTATATGGATATTTTGGACTCGTCTTCCATGTAGCTAGCTCTCTGTGCATGGTTATGTTGGACTGATCTGCCATGTAGGTAGTTCTCTGTGCCAGGATATGTTAGACTGATCTGTCATGTAGGTAGCTCTCTTTATATGAACATATTGGAATTTTCTGCTCTCTGTATAAGGACATGTTGGACTCATTACCCATGTAGAAAATTCTCTCTGTAAGAACATGTTGGACTCATCTGCCTTGTAGCAAGCACTCTAAATATACACATGTTGGACTCATCGGCCATTTTGCTAAATCTCAGTAGATGGACATGATGGACTCATTTGCCATGTAGCTAGCACTCTGTAGAAGGAAATGTTGCACTACTCTGCCATGAAGCTAGCTCTCTGTATATGGACATTTTGGACAAGTCTGCCATGTAGCTAGATCTCTGTGCATGGATATGTTGGACTAATCCGCCATATAGGTAGCTCTCAGTATGTAAACATATTGGAATTGTCTGCAATGTAGTTAGCTCTCTGTATATGGGCATGTTGGACTCATCATGTAGACAGCTCTATCTGTATGAACATGTTGGACTTATCTGCCTTGTATCGAGTCCTCTATATATACACATATTGGACTCATCTGCATTTTGTAGCTGATTCTCAGTATATGGACATGTTGGACTCATCTGTCATGTAGCTAGAACTCTGTATATGGAAATGTTGCACTTACTCTGCCATATAGCTACCTCTCTATGTATGGACATTGTGGATTCATCTGCCATGTAGGTATCTCTCTGTGCATGGATATGTTGTACTGATCTGCCATGAAGTTAGCTCTCTGTATATGAACATATTGGATTTGTCTGCCATGTAGCTAGGTCTCTGTATATGGACATGTTGGACTTATTAGCCATGTTGACAGCTCTCTGTATGAACATGTTGGCCTCATTTGCGTTTAAGCTAGCACTATTTATATACACATGATGGGCTCATCTGACACTTTGATAAATCTCAGTAAATGGACACGTTGGACTCATCTGCCATGTAGATAGAACTCTGTATATGGAAATGTTGGAGCACTCTGCCATGTAGCGAGCTCTCTGTGCATGGATATTTGGACTGATCTGCCATTTAGGTAGCTCTCTGTATATGAATATATTGGGCTTGACTGTCACGGAGCTAGCTCTCAGTATATCGACATGTTGGAATCATCAACCAT
>NW_006408877.1:993172-995541 GCF_000296735.1 Chrysochloris asiatica
ATCTGCCATCTTGCTAAATCTCAGTATATGGACATGTTGGACTCATCTGCCATGTAGATAGTACTCTGTATATGGACATATTGGACTACTCTGCCATGTAGTTAGCTCTCTCTATATGGACATTTTGGACCTCTCTGCCATGTATGTAGATCTTTGTGCATGGATAAGTTGGACTTATCTGCCATGTAGGTATCTCTCTGTATATGAACATATTAAACTTGTCTGACATGTAGCTAGCTCTCAGTATATGGACACGTTGGACTAATCGGCCATGTAGCTAGTACACTGTATATGGACATGTTGGACTACTCTGCCATGTAGCTGGCTCTCAGTACATGGATACGTTAGACTCATCGGCCATGTAGCTAGAACTCTTTATATGGAAATGTTGCACAACTCTGCAAAATAGCTAGCTTTCTGTATATGGACACTTGTGACTTGTCTTACATGTACCTAGCTATCTGTGCATGGATATGTTGGACTCCTCTGAAATGTAGCTAGAACACTGTATATGGAAAAATTACACTACTCTGCCATGTAGCTATCTCTCTGTATATGGTCATTTTGGACTTGTCTGCTATGTAGCTAGCTCTCTATGCATGGATATGTTGGACTGATCTTCCACGTAGGTAGTGCTCTGTATAAGAACATATTGGACATGTCTACCATGGACCTAGCTCTAAGTATATGGACATGTTTTAATCATCAGCCATGTAGCCAGCTCTCTTTGTATGAACATATTGGACTCATCTGCCTTTTAGCTAGCCCTCTAAATATACACAGGTTGGACTCATCTGGCATGTTGCTCACTCTCAGTATATGGACATGTAGGACTCATCCGTCATGTGGCTAGTACTCTGTATATGGAAAAGTTGGACTACTCTGCCATGTAGCTAACTCTCAGTATACGGACACGTTGGATTCATCTGCCATGTAGCTAGAACTTTGTCTATGGAAATGTTGCAATTACTCTGCCATGTAGCTAGCTCTCTGTGTCTGGATATTTTGTACTTGTCAGTCATGTAGCTAGCTCTCTGTATATGGACATGTTGGACTCATTAGCCATGTAGTCTGCTCTCTCTGTATGAATATTTGGACTCATCTGCCTTGTAGCAATTCCTCGATATATACACATGTTAGACTCATCTGCATTTTGTAGCTAACTCAGTATTTGGACATGTTGTACATATCTACCATGTAGCTAGCACTCTGTACGTGGACATGTTGGACTACTCTGACATATAGCTAGCTTTCAGTATATGGACAGGTTGGACTCATCTGGCATGTAGCTAGTACTCTGTATATGAACGTGTTAGATCACTCTGCCATGTAATTGGCTCTCAGTATATGGACACCTTGGACTCATCTGACATGTTGCTAAACTCTATATATTGAAATGTTGCACTACGCTGCCATGTAGCTAGCTCTCAGTATATGGACAAGTTGGACTTATCTGCCATGAGTATCTAGAACTCTGTAGATGGAAATGTTGAACTTAGTCTGTGATGTAGCTAGCTCTCTGTATATGCACTTTTTTGGACTCATCTGCCTTGTAGGTAGCTCTCTGTGCATGGATATGTTGGACTTATCTGCCATGTAGGGAGCTCTTTGTATATGAACTTATTGGATTTGCCTACCATATAGCTAGCTCTCTGTATATGGACATGTTGGATTCATCAGCCAGGTAGACAGGTCTCTCAGTATGAACATGTGGGACTCATCTGCCTTGTAGCTAGCACTTTAAATATATACATGTGGACTCATCTGCCATGTTGTTAACTCTCCGTATATGGACATGTTGGACTCATCAGCAATGTTGCCAGCTCTCTGTGAATGAACATGTTGGACTCATCTGCATTGTAGCTAGCCCGCTAAATACACACATGATGGACTTATGTGCCATTTTGCTAACTCTGTGAATGGACTTGTAGGACTCATCTGCCATGTAGCTGGTACACTACATATGGACATGATGGACTAGTCTGTGATGCAGCTAGCTCTCTGTATATGGACACGTTGGACTCATCTGTAATGAAGCTCGAACTCTGTATATGGAAATGTTGCACTGCTCTGCCATGTAGCTAGCTCTCCATATGGACATTTTATGCTCATCTGCCTTGTAGTTATTTCTCTGTGCATGGATATGTTGGACTGATCTGCCATATAGGGAGCTCTCTATATATGAACATAATAGACTTGTCTGCCATATAGCTAGTTCTCTGTACATGGACATGTTGGAATCATCAGTCAGGTAGACAGGTCTCTCAGTATGAACATGTGGGACTTATCTGCCTTGTAGCTAGCACTCTAAATATACACATGTTGAACTCATCTGCCATGTTGCTAACTCTCAGTATATGGACATTTAG
>NW_006408877.1:996541-997193 GCF_000296735.1 Chrysochloris asiatica
TAGGATGCATCTGTCATGTAGCTAGTACTCAGTATATGGACATGTTGGACTACTCTGCCATGTAGCTAGCTCTCTGTTTATGGACACGTTGGACTAATATGCCATGTAGCTAGAACTCTGTATTTGCAAATGTTGCACTTACTCTGCCAAGTATCTAGCTGTCTGTATATGGACATTTTGGACTCGTCTGACTTGTAGCTAGCTCTGTGTGCATAGATATGTTGGACTGATCTGCCACCTAGCTAGCTCTCCTTATATGGACATGTTAGACCACTCAGCCATGTATCTAGCTCTCAGTATATGGACACGTTGGACTTATATGACATGTTGCTAAAACACTGTATATTGAAATGTTGAGCTACTCTGCCTTGTAGTTAGCCCTCTAAATATACACATGTTGGACTCATCTGTCATGTAGTTGAGTCACAGTATATGGACATGTTGGAATCATCTGCCATGTAGCTAGCTCTCTATATATGGACATGTTGGACTAGTCTGCCATGTCGGTAGCTCTCTGTATATGGACATGTTGGAATCATCTGCCATGTAGCTAAAACTCTGTAGATGGAAATGTTGCTCTACGCTGCCATGTAGCTAGCTCTCGATATGGCCATTTTCGAATTATCTGTCTTGTAGGTAGTTCTATGTGCAT
>NW_006408877.1:1000992-1010862 GCF_000296735.1 Chrysochloris asiatica
TAGTACACTGTATATGGACATGTTAGACCACCCTGACATGTATCTAGTTCTCAGTACATGGACACGTTGGAGTCTTCTGCCATGTTGCTAAAACTCTGTATACTGAAATGATGCACTGTTCTGATATGTAGCTAGCTCTCTGTATATGGACATTGTGGACTCGTCTGCCATGTAGCTAGCTCTCTGTGCATGGATATGTTGGACTGATATGCCATGTAGGTAGCTCTCTGTATATGAAAATATTGGACTTTTCTGCCATGTAGCTTGCTCTCTGTATATGTACATGTTGGACTACTCTGCCATGTAGCTAGCTCTTAGTATATGGACATCATGGACTCATCTGCCATGTAACTAGAAATCTGTAGTTGGAAATGTTGCACTACTCTGCCATGGAGCTGTCTCTCTGTATAAGGACATTTTGGATTCGTCTGCTATGTAGCACTCTGTATATGAACATATTGGGCTTCTCTGCCATATAGGTAGGTCTCTGTATTTGGTCTTGATGGACTAATCAGTCTTTTAGTCAGCTCTATCTATGAATATGTTGGACTCATCTGCCTTGTAACAAGTCCTCAATGTGTACATATGTTGGATTCATATGCATTTTGTAGCTAATTCCAAGGATATGGACATGTTGGACTCATCTGCCATGTAGCTAGTACACTGTATATGGATACGTTGTACTATTCTACCAGTAGCTAGAACTCTGTATATGGAAATGTTGTACTACTCTGCCATGTAGCTAGCTCTCTGTATATGGACATTTTGGACTCCTCTGCCATGTGGTTAGCTCTCTTTGCATGGATATGTTGTACTATTCAGCCTTGTAGATAGCTCTCTGTATATGAACTTATTAGACTCTTCTGCCATTTAGCTAGCTCTCAGTATATGGACATGTTGGAATCATCAGCCATGTAGCCAGCTCTCTGTGTATGAACAAGTTGGACTTATCTGCCTTTTAGGTAGTCCGTTATATATAGACATATTGGACTCATCTGCCATATAACTAACTCTAAGTATATGGACATGTTGGACTCATTTGTCTTGTAGATAGTTCTCTGTATTTGGACATGTTGGACTACTATATCTCACTATATGGACACGTTGGACTCAATTGCCATGTAGCAAGTACTCTGTATTTGTAAATGTTTCAATACTTTGCCATGCAGCTAGCTCTCTGAAAATGGACGTTTTGGACTCATCTGCCATGTAGCTAGCTCTCTGTGCATGGATATGTTGGACTGATCAGGCATATAGGTAGCTCACTTTATAAGAAAATATTGGACTTGTCTGCCATATAGCTAGCACTCTGTTCATGGACATGTTGGACTCATCAGCCATGGATCCAGCTCTCTGTGTATGAACATATTGGACTCATCTGCCTTTTAGCTAGTCCTCTATGTGTACACATATTGGACACATCTGACATATAGCTAACTCTCACTATATGGACATGTTGGACTAATCTGCCATGTAGCTTGTACTCTATGTATGGAAATGTTTGACTACTGTGCCATGTAGCTAACTCTCAGTATATGGACACGTTGGACTAATCTGCCATGTAGCTGGAATTCTGTATATGGAAATATTGCTGTTCTTTGTCACGTAGCTAGCTCCCTGTGCATGGATATATTGGACTGATCTGCCATGTAGATAGCTCTCTTTATATGAACATATTAGACTTGTCTGCCATGTAGCTAGCTCTCAGTATACAGACATGTTGGAATCATCCACCTTGTAGCCAGATCTCTCTGTATAAACATGATGGACTCATCTGCCTTTTAGCTAATCCTCTGTATATACACATATTGGACTCAACTGCCATGTAGCTAACTCTCAGTATATGGACATGTTGGACTCATCTGCCATGTAGATGGTTCTCTGTATATGGACATGTTGGTGTACTCTGCCATGTAGCTAGCTCTCCGTATATGGACATTTTTGGACCCGTATGCCATGTAGCTAGTTCTCTGTGCATGGATATGTTATACTGATCAGGAATGTAGGTAACTCTCTGTATATGAACATATTGGACTTGACTGCCATGTAGCTAGCTCTCTGTACATGGACATGTTGGATTCATCAGCCATAGATCCAGCTCTCTGAGTTTGAACATTTTGGACTCATCTGCCTTTTAGCTAGTCCTCTATATATACACACATTGGACTCATCTGCCATGTATCTAACTCTCAGTATATGGACATGTTGGACTCATCTGCCATGAAGCTTGTACTCTATATATGGACATGTTGGACTATTCTGCCATGTATCTAGCTCTCAGCATATGGACACGTTCAATTCATCTGCCATTTAGCTAGAACTATGTATATGGAAATGTTACACTACTCTGACAAATTGCTAGCTCTCTGTGTATGGACATTTTGGACTCGTCTGCCATGTAGCTAGCTCTCTGTTCATGGATATGTTGGACTCATCTGCCTTTTAGTTAGCTATCTGTATATGAACATATTGGACTTGTCTGGCATGTAGCTAGCTCTCAGTATATTGACATGTTGGTCTCACCTGCCATGTAACTAAAGCTGTGTATCTGGAAATGTTGCTCTACCCTGTCATGGAGCTAGTTCTTTCTATATGGACATTTTGGGTTCGTCTTTCATGTAGCTAGCATTCTGTGCATCTATATATAGGAATGATCTGCCATGTAGTTAACTCTCTGCATATGAACAAATTGGACTTTTTGCCATATAGCTCGCTCTTATTACAGGTCAATGTTGGACTCATCGACCATGAAGCCAACTCTCTCTGTATGAACATGTTGAACTCATCTGCCTTATATATAGCCCTCTAAATATACACATGTTGGACTCATCTGCCATGTAGATAAATTTCAGTATATAGACATGTTGGACTCATCTGCCATGTAACTAGTACTCTGTATTTGGGCATGCTGGACTACTCTGCCATGTAGCTAGCTCTCAGTATATGGACACGTTCGACTCATCTGCCATGTAGCTAGAACTTTGTATATGGAAATGTTGCCTTACTCTGCCATTTAGCTAGCTGTCTGTATATGGATATGTTGTACTTATCTGCATTTTGGTTGCTTTCTGTATATGAACATATTAGACTTGTCTGCCATGTAGCTAGATCTCTGTATATGGACATGTTGGAATCATCAGCCATTTAGCCAGCTGTCTCTGTATGAACTTGTTGGACTCATAAACCTTGTTGCTCGTCCTGTACATATACACAAGTTGGATTCATCTGCCATGAAGCTATCTCTCAGGATATGGATATGTTGGACTCATCTGCCATGTAGCTAGTACCCTATATTTAGTCATGTTCGACTACTCTGCCATGTAGCTAGCTCCCAGTATATGGACATATTGGACTCATCTGCCATGAAGCTAGAACTCTGTATATGGAAATTTTGCACTACTCTGCCATGTAGCTAGCTTTCCGTATATGCACATATTGGACTCGTCTGCCATGTAGGTAGCTCTCTGTGCATGGATATGTTGGACTGATCTGCTATATAGGTAGCTCTCTGTATATGAACATAATGGACTTTTCTGTCATGTAACTAGTTCCCTTTATATGGTCATGTTGGAATCCTCAGCCATGTAGCTGGCTCTCTCTGTATGAACATGTTGGACTCATCTACCTTGTAGCTAGTCCTCTATATATACACATTTTGGACTCATCTGCAATTTGTTGCTAACTCTCAGTATATGGACATGTTGGACTCATCTGCCATGTAGCAAGTACTCTCTATATGGACATGATAGACTGCTCTGCCATGTAGCTAGCTCTCAGAATATGGACACGTTGGACTCATCTGCAATGTAGCCAGAACTGTGTATATGGAAATGTTGCCCTACTCTTCCATGTAGCTAGCTCTCTGTATATGGACATTGTGGACTCATCTGCCATGTGGCTTTCTCTCAGTACATGGATATGTTGGACTGATCTACCATGTAGGTAACTCTCGGTTTATAAACATATTGGACTTGTCTTGCCATGTAGCTAGCTCTCTCTATATGGACATTATGGATTCGTCTTCCATGTACCTAGCACTCTGTGCATGGACATGTTGAACTGATCTACCATGAATGTAGCTCTCTGCATATGAAAAATTGGACTTGTCTGCCATGTTTCTAGCTCTCTGTAAATGAAATTGTTTGAGTCATCATCCATGAAGCCAGCTCTCTCTGTATTAACATGTTGGACTCATCTTCCTTATATCTAACCCTCTTAATGTACACATGTTGCACTCATCTACAATTAAGATAACTCTCAGTATATGGACATGTTGTACTCATGGGCCATTTAGCTAGTACTCTGTATATAGACATGTTAGACTACTCTGACATGTAGCTAGCTCCCAGTATATGGACATGTTGCACTCATCTACCATTAAGATAACTCTCAGTATATGGACATGTTGTACTCATAGGCCATTTAGCTAGTACTCTGTATATAGACATGTTAGACTATTCTGATATGTAGCTAGCTCCCAGTATATGGACATGTTGGACTCATCTGCCATGTAGCTAGTCCTCTGAATATGGACATGTTGGACTACTCTGCCATGTAGCTAGAACTCTGTATATGGAAAATTTGCATTACTCTTCCATAAAGCTAGCTCTCTGTATACGGACATTTCAGACTCGTCTGACATGTAGCTAGCTCTCTGTGCATGGATATGTTGGACTGATCTGCCATGCAGGTAGTCTCTGTATATGAACATATTGTACTTGTCTTATATGTAGCTAGCTCTCTGTATATGGACTTGTTGGACTCATTAGCAACATAGCCAGCTCTCACTGTATGAACATGTTACACTAATCTGCCTTGTAGCTAGTCCTCTATATATACACATGTTGGATTCATCTGCCATTAAGATAACTCTCAGTATATGGACATGTTGTACTCATGGGCCATTTAGCTAGTACTCTGTATATAGACATGTTAGACTACTCTGACATATAGATAGCTCTCTGTATATGGATATTTTGGACTCTTCTACCATGTAGCTAGCTCTCTGTGCGTGGATATGTTGCACTGATCTGCCATGTAGATAGCTCTCTGTATATGAACATATTGGACTTGTCTGCCAAGTAGCTTGTTCTCAGTATATGGACATGTTGGAATCATCAGCCATGTAGCTAGCTCTCTGTGTATGGACATGTTGGACTCATCTGCCTTGTAGCTTGTCCCCTATATATACACATGTTGGACTCATCTATCTTTTAGTTAATTCTCCGTATATGGACATTTTGGAGTCATCTGCCATATAGCTAGTACTCTGTATATGGATATGTTGCACTACTCTGCCATGTAGCTAGCTCTCAGCATATGGACATGTTGGACTCATCTGCCATGTAGGTAGTACTCTGTATATGGACATGTTGGACTACTCTGCCATGTATGTAGCTCTCTGTGCATGGATATGTTGGACTGATCTGCCATGTAGGTAGCTCTCTGTATATGAACATATTGGACTTGTCTGCCATGTTTCTCTCTCTCTGTATATGGACATGTTGGACGACTCTTCCATGTAGCTAGCTCTAAGTATATGGACACCTTGGACTCATCTGCCTTATAAATAGAACTCTGTAGATGGAAATGTTGCTCTAATCTGCCATGTAGCTAACTCTCTGTATATGTGCATTTTGGTCTCGTCTGCCATGTATCTAATACTCTGTATATTGATATGTTGGATTACTTTGCCATGTAGCTTCTTCTCTGTATATGGACATTGTGGACTCCTCTGCCTTGTAGTTAGCTCTCTGTGCATGGATATGTTGTACTGATCTGCTATGTAGGTAGCTCTCTGAATATGAACATAATGGACTAATCTGCCATGTAGCTAGCTCTCTGTATGTGGATATGTTGGACACATCAGCCATCTAGCCGGCTCTCTCGATATGAATATTTTGGACTCCTTTGCCTTGTAGAAAGTCCTCTATATGGACACATTTGACTCATCTGCCATGTAGCTAGAACTCTGTACATGGAAATGTTGCACTACTTTGCCATGTTGCTAGCTCTCTATATGGACATTTTGGTCTCTTCTGCCATGGAGCTTGCTCTCTGTTCATGGATATGTAGGACTGATCTGCCATTTAGGTAGCTTTCTGTATATGATCATATTGTAGTTGTCTGCTGCTTAGCTAGTTCTCTGTATATGTACATATTGGACTCATCAGCCACGTAGCCCGCTCTCTCTGTATGAACATGTTGGACTCATCTGCCAAGTAGCTAACTCTGAGTATATGGACATGTTGGACTCATCTGCCATGTAGCTTGTACTCTGAATATGGACATATTGGACTACTCTGCCATGTAGCTAGCTCTCTGTATGAGGACACTTTGTATGCATGTGTCTTGTACCTAGAACTCTGTATAAGGAAATGTTGCAGTATTCTGCATTTAGCTAGGTCTCTGTATATGGACATTTTTGCTTGTCTGGCATGTACCTAGCTCTCTGTGCTTGCATATGTTGGACTGATCTGCCATGTAGGGAACTCTCTGTATATGATCATATTGAACTTGTCTTCCATGTAGCTCGCTCTCAGTATATGGACACTTTGGACTCATCTGCCATGTAGCTAGAAGTCTATATGTGGAAATGTTGCACTATTCTGCCATGTAGCTAGCTCTCTGTATAAGGTCATTTTGGACTCGTCTGTAAAGTAGCTAGCTCTCTTTGTTTGGATATGTTGGATTGATCAGCCATGTAGGTAGCTCTCAACATATGAACATAATGAACTTTTCTGCAATGTAGCTAGCTCTCTGTATATGGACATGTTGGACTCATCAGCCTTGTAGTTAACTCTCTAAATTTACACATGCTGGACTCATCTGCCAAGTAGCTAAGTCTGAGTATATTGACATGATGGACTCATCTGCCATGTAGCTAGTACTCTGTATATGCACATGCTGGATTACCCTGCCATGTAGCTCGATCTTAGTATATGGACACCTTGGACTCATCTGCTATGTAGCTAGAAGTCTGTATATGGAAATTTTGCACTATTCTGCATTTAACTAGCTCTCTGTATATGGACATTTTTGACTCAACTGCCATGTAGCTAGCTCTCAGTGCTTGGATATGTTGGACTGATCTGCCATGTAGGGAGCTCTCTGTATATGAACATATTGAACTTGTCTTCCACGTTGCTAGCTCTCTGCATATGGACATGTTCAACTTATAAGCCATGTAGCCAGCTCTCTCTATATGAACATGTTGGAGTCATTTGCCTTGTAACTAGTCCTCTATATATACACTTGTTGGATTCATCTACCATGTAGCTGACTCTCAGTGTATGGACATATTGGATTCATCTGCCATATAGCTTGTACTCATTATATGGACATGTTTGAGTACTTTGCCATTTAGCTAGCAGAACAGTATATGCACACGTTGGACTCAACTGCCATGTAGCTAGAACTCTGTATATGGAAATGTTGTACTACTCTGCCATGTAGCTAGCTCCCTGTATATGGACATTTTGGACTTGTCTGCTTTCTGTGCACTGATATGTTGGACTGATCTGCCATGTAGGTAGCCATCTGTATGTGAACATATTGGACTTTTCTGCCATGTAGCTAGCTCTCATTATATGGATTTGTTGGACTCATCAGCCATGTAGGCAGCTCTCTGTGTATGAACATGTTGGACTTATCTGCCTTATAGGTAGCACTATACATATACACATGTTTGGACTCATCTACCATGTAACTAGAACTCAAAATATGTACATGTTGGATTCATCTCACATGCAGCAAGTATTCTATATATGGACATGTTGGACTACTCTGCCATGTAGCTAGCTCTCAGTATATGGACATGTTCGACTCATCTTCCATGTAGCTTGAAATATGTATATTGAAATGTTGCAATACTCTGTCATGTAGCTAGCTCTCAGTATATGGGCATTTTGGACTCATCAGACATGTAGCCAGCTCTCTCTGCATGAACATGTTGGAATCATCTGCTTTTTAGGTATTCCTCTCTATATGCACATGTTGGACTTATCTGCCATGTAGTTAGCACTACTCTGCCACGTATTTAGCTCTCTGTATGTGTACATTTTGGACTCATCAACCATGTAGCTAGCCCTCTGTGCATGCATATGTTGAAATGATGTGCCCTATATCTAGCTCTCTGTATATGAATATAATGGAATATTCTAACATGTAGCTTGCTCTCTGTGTATGAACATGTTGGACTCATCTGCAACGTAGTTAGCTCTTTGTATATGAACACATTGGACGTGTCTGCCATGTAGCGATTTCTCCATATATGGACATGTTGGACTCATCAGCCATGTAGCCAGCTCTCTCTGTATGAACATGTTGACTCATCTGCCTTGTAGCTAGTCCCCTATATATACACATGATGTACTTATCTGCCATGTAGTTAACTCTCATTATATGGACATGTTGGACTCATCTGCCATGTAGCTAGTTATCCCTATATGGACATGTTGGACTACTCAACCATGCAGCTAGCTGTCAATATATGGACACGTTGGACTCTACTGCCATGCAGTTAGAACTCTGTTTTTGGAAATGTTGCACTACTCTGCCATGTAGGTAGCTCCCAGTATATGGACATTTTGGACTTCTCTGCCATGTATCTTGCTTCTATGCATGGATATGTTGGACTGATCTGACATATAGTTAGCTCTCTGTATATAAATATATTGGACTTTTCTGCCATGGAGAGAGTTCGCTGTATATGGACATGTTGGAGTCATCAGTCATGTAGCCAGCTCTCTCTGTATGAACATATTGTAATCATCTGCCTTGTTGCTAGTCCTCTATATATACACATGTTGGACTCATCTACCATGTAGCTTGCACTCTTTATATCGACACGTTGGACTCCTCTGCCTTGTATCTAGGTCTCAGTGTATGGACACGTTGGACTCATCTGCCATGGAGCTAGATCTGTGAATATGTAAATATTGTTCTATTCTGACATGTAGCTAGCTTTCTGTATGTGGACTTGTCCACCATGTACCTAGCTCTCAGTGCATGTATATGTTGGACTGATCTGCCATGAAGGTATCTCTATGTATATGAACATATTGAACTCTTCTGCCATGTATCTAGCTCTCTGCATATGGATATGTTTGATTACTCAGCCTGGTAGGTAGCTCTCATTATATGGACACTTTGGACTCATCTGCCGTGTATGTTGAACTCTGTATATCAAAATGTTGAACTATTCTGCCATGTAGCTAGCTCTCTGTATGTGGACATGTTGGACTCATCAGCCATGTAGCCAGCTCTCTCTGTATGTACATTTTGGACTCATCTGTCTTGAAGCTAGTCCTCTATATACACACATGCTGGAGTCATCTGCCATGTAGCTAAATCTCAATATATGCACATGTTGAAGTCTTCTGCCTTGTAACTAGTACTCTGTATATGAACATGTTGGACTTTACTATGACATATAGCTAGCTCTCAGCATATGAACACAGTGGACTAAACTACCATGTAGCTAGCTCTCTGTATATGGACATTTTGGACTGATCTGCCATGTAGCTAGCTCTCTGTGCATGGATATGATGGACTGATCTGCCATGTAGGTAGCTCTCTGTATATGGTCATCTTGGAATCACCTGCCATGTAGCTAACTCACAGTGTATGGATATGTTAGACTCATCTGCCTTGTAGCTTATACCCCGTGTAAGGACATGTTGGACTACTCTGCCATGTAGCTATATCTCAGTATATGGACACGTTGGACTCCTCTGCCTTGTAGCTAGAACTCTGTATATGGAAAAACTGCACTATTCTGCCATGTTGCTAGCTCTCTGAATATGAACATTTTGGACTTCTCTGCCATGTAGAAAGCTCTCTGTGCATGGATATGTTGGACTGATCTCC
>NW_006408877.1:1012462-1013130 GCF_000296735.1 Chrysochloris asiatica
TGCCATGTATCTAGAACTCTGTATATGGACATGTTGCACTATTCTGACATGTAGTTAGCTCTGTATATTGACATTTTTGACTCATCTGGCATGTAGCTATCTATCTCTGAATGGATATATTGGACTGGTCTGCCATGTAGCTATCTCTCTGTATATGGACAGGTTGGACTCATCAGCCATGAAAACAGTTCTCTGTGTACGAACATGTTGGACTCATCTGCCTTGTAGGTAGCCCTCTCAATATACACATGATGGACTCCACTGCCATGTAGTCAGTACTCAGTATATGGACATGTTCGACTACACTGCCATGTAGCTATCTCTCAGTACATGGATATGTTGAACTCATCTACCATGTAGCTAGATCTCTGTATATGGAATATTGCACTTTTCTGCCATGTAGCTAGGTCTCTGTTTATGTATATTTTGGATTTGTCTGCCATGTAACGAGCTCCCTCTGCATGGTTAGGTTGGACTGATCTGCCATGTAGGTAGCTCTCTGTATATGAACATATTGGTCTTGTCTGCCATGTAGCTAGCTCTCAGTTTATGGACATGTTGGACTCATCTGTCATTTAGCTAGTACTCTGTATATGGACATGTTGGACTAGTTTGCCATGTAGCTAGCTCTCAGTATATGGACAAGTAGGAATCATCTTCCATGAAGA
>NW_006408877.1:1013434-1015683 GCF_000296735.1 Chrysochloris asiatica
GTAGCTAACTCTCAGTATATGGATATGTTGGACTCATCTTCCATGTAGCTAGCACTCTGTATATGGAAATATTGGACTACACTGCCATGCAGCTATCTCTCAGTATATGGACCTGTTGGACTCATCTTCCACTTACCTAGAACTCTGTATATGAAACTGTTGCACTATTCTGCCATTTAGCTAGCTCTCTGTATGTGGACATTTTGGACAGGTCTGCCATGTAGCTAGCTCTCGGTGTATGGATATGTTAGACTGATCTGCCATGTAGGTAGCTCTCTGCATATGAATATAATGGATTTTTCTACCATGTAACTAGCTCTCTGTATATGGGCATATTGTACTAATCAGCCATGTAGCCAGCTCTCTCTGAATGAACATGTTGGACACATCAGCCTTGTAGCTAGTCCTCAGTATATACACATGGTGGTCTTATGTGCATTTTTTAGGTAACTCTCAGTATGTGGACACGTTGGGCTCATCTGCCATGTAGCTAGTACTCTGTATGTGGACATGTTGGAATATTCTGCCATGTAGCTAGCTCAGTGTATGGACACATTGGACTCATCTGTCATGTAGCTAGAACTCTGTATATGGAAATGTTGTTCTACTCTGCCATGTAGCTAGCTCTCAGTATAAGGACACTTTTTACTCATCTGCGATGTAGCTAGAACTCTGTATATGGAAGTGTTGTACTACTCAGCCATTTAGCTAGCATTCAGTATATGAACATTTTGGACTCATCTTCCATGTTCCTAGCTCTCTGTGCATGGATATGTTGGACTGATCTGCCATGTAGGTAACTCTCTCTCTATATGTAACCATATTGGACTTGTCTCCCATGTAGCTAGCTCTCTCTATATGGACATGTTGGACCCATCAGCCATGTAGCCAGCTCTCTCTGTGCATGGATATGTTGGACTCAACTGCATGTAGGTAGCTCACTGTATATGAACATATTGGACTTCTCTGCCATGTAGCTTACTCTCAGTACATGGACACGTTGGACTCATCGGCCATGTAGCTAGAACTCTGTATATGGAAATTTTGCACTACTCTGCCATATAGCTATCTCTCGGTATATGGACATTTTGGACTCGTCTGTCATGGAGCTAGCCATCTGTGCATGGATATGTTGGACTTATCTGCCATGTGGGTAGCTCTCTGTATATGAACATTTTGAACTTGCCTGCCATATATATAGCTCTCTGTATATGGACATGTTGGACTCATCTGCCTTGAAGATAGCTCTCTAAATATACACATTTTGGACTCATCTTGCATGTACCTAACTGTCAGTATCTGGACATGTTGGACTCATCTGCCATGTCACTAGTACTCTGTATATAGACATATTGGACTACTCTGCCTTGTGGCTAGTTCTCAGTGTATGGACACATTTTACTCCTCTGACATGAAGCTAGAACCCTTTATATGGAAATGTTCCACTACTCTGCCCTGTAGCTAACTCTTTGTATATGGACACATTGTACTCATCTGCAATGTAGCTAGCACTCTGTGCCTGGATATGTTGGACTGATCTGCCATGTAGTTAGCTCGTTGTGCATGAACATATTGTATTTGACTGCCATGTAGCTAGCTCTCTTTGTATATGGACACGTGGGACTCATCAGTCATGAATCCAGCTCTCTCTGAATGAACATGTTGAACTCATCTTCCTTGTAGCTACTCCTGTACATATACGCATGTTGGACTCATCTGTCATGTAGCTAACTCTCAGTAAAGGGACATGTTGGACTCATCTGCCATGTAGCTAGTACTCTGTATATGAACATGTTGGATTACTCTGCCATATAGCTAGCTCTCAGTATATGGACACGTTGGACTCATCTGAAATGGAGCTAGAACTCTGTATATGGAAATTTTGAATTACTCTGCCATGTAGCTAGCTGTCAGTATATAGACATTTTGGACTCATCTGCCATGTAGCTAGCTCTCTGTACATGGATATTTTGGACTAATCTGCCATGTAGGTAATTCTCTGTATATTAACATATGGGATGTGTCTGCCATGAAGCTAGCTCTCTGTATATGGACATGTTGGACTCATCAGCCATGTAGTCAGCTCTCTCTGCATGGACATGTTGGAGTAATCTGCTTTATGGCTCGTCCTCTATATATACACATGTTGGACAACTTTGCCATATAGCTAGCTCTCAGTATATGGACACGTTGGACTCATCTGCCATGTAGCTAGAACTCTGTATATGGAAATGTTGCACTACTCTGCC
>NW_006408877.1:1015968-1016570 GCF_000296735.1 Chrysochloris asiatica
ATATGAACATATTGAACTTGTCTGCCATGTAGCTAGCTCTCTGTATATGAACATATTGAACTTGTCTGCCATGTAGCTAGCTCTCTGTATATGGATATGTTAGACTCATCAGCCATGTATCCTCCTGTCTCTGTATGGACATGTTGGACTCATCTGCTTGGCAGCTCATCCTCTATATATACACACGTTGCACTCTTCTGCCACATAACTAACTTTCAGTATATGGACATGTTAGACCCATCTGCCATGTAGTAGTACTCTGCCATGTAGCTAACTCTAAATATATAGACATGTTGGACTCATTAGCCTTGTACCCACCTTTATTTGTATGGACATTTTGGACTCATCTGCCTTGTAGCTAGTCTTCTGTATATACACATGTTGGACTTATCTGCTGTGTAGCTAGCTCTCAGAGTATGGACATGTTGGAGTCATCTGCCAAGTAGGTAGAACTCTGTATATGTCAATGTTGCACTACTCCACCATGTAGCTACCTCTCTATAAATGGACATTTTGACTCATCTGCCATGTAGCTAGCTCTCTGTGCATGGATATGTTGGACTGATCTGCCATGTAGGTAGCTCTCTGTAAATGGACATAAT
>NW_006408877.1:1021510-1022135 GCF_000296735.1 Chrysochloris asiatica
TGCAGGGTCAGAGAAAAAGAGGAAGACCCCCATGCAGATGTATCAGCCAGGTGACATCATTGATGGTGTCAAGTGTGGCGGTGGTAGTGAGGTTGACCAAGGTTCGGACATTGTTTTGTTCTGCTGTGCATGGAGTTGCTAAGAGTTGGTTCTGACTTGATGGCACCTGACAACAACAACAAAAGCCATATAGCTAGCTCTCTGTGCATGGATATGTAGGATTGATCTGCCATGTAGATAGCTCTCTGTATATGAACATACTGGACTTGTCTGCCATTTAGCTAGCTCTCTGTGTATGGACATGCTGGACTCATCAGCCATGTAGCCAGCTCTCTTTGTATCAATATTTTTAACTCATCTGCCTTGCAGGTTATCCTCTAAATATACACATATTGGGCTCATGTGCCATGTAGCTAATTCTCAGTATATGGACATATTGGAATCATCTGCCATGAAGCTAGTACTATGTATATGGGCATGTTGGACTACTCTGCCAAGTAACTAGCTATCATTGTATGGAGAGGTTGGACTCATCTGCCATGTAGCTAGAACTCTGTATATGGAAATGTTGCACAACTCCTCAATGAAGCTAGCTGTCTGCATCTGGACATTTTGGACTCGTCTG
>NW_006408877.1:1022731-1024189 GCF_000296735.1 Chrysochloris asiatica
TTGCTAGCTCTCTGTATATGGACATGTTGGATTCATCATCCATGTAGCCAGCTCTCTGTGTATGAACATGTTGGTCTCATCTGCCTTGTAGCTAGCTCTCTAAATATAAACAGGTTGGACTCATCTGCCATGTAGCTAACCTTCAGAATATGGACATGTTGAACTCATCTGCCATGTAGCTAGTACTCTGTACATGGCCATGATGGACTGCTCTGTCTTGTAGCTAGCTTTCAGTATATGTACATGTTGGACTCCACTGCCATGTAGTTAGAATTGTATATATGGAAATGTTGCACTAATCTGCCATGTAGTAGCTGTCTGTATATGGATATTTTGAACACATCTGTCATGTAGCTATCTCTCTGTGCAGGGATATGTTGGACTAATATTCCATTAGGTAGCTCTCAGTGTATGGACATGTTGGACTAATCAGCCATGTAGCCAGCTCTATTTGTATGAACATGTTGGAATAATCTGCCGTGTAGCTTCTCCTCTCTATATACATACGTTGGACTCACCTGCCATGTAACTAACTCTCAGTATATGGACATGTTGGACTCATCTGTCATGTAGCTAATCCACTGTATATGGAGATGTTGGACTACTCTGTCATGTAGCTACCTCTCAATATATGGACACGTTGGACTCATTTCTCATGTAGCTAGAACTCTGTTTATGAATATGATACACTAATCTGTCATGTAGATAACTCTCTGTATATGGACATTTTGGACTCTTCTGCCATGTAGCTACCTCTCTGTGCATGGATAAACTTGGACTGAACTGCCATGTAGGTAGCTCTCTGTATATGAACATATTGGACTTGTCTGAAATATAACTATCTACTCTATATGGACATATGGGACTCATCAGCCATGAAGCCAGCACTTTCTGTATGAACAAGTTGAACTGATCTGCATTGTAACTACTCCACTGTATATATACATGTTGGAGTCATCTATCATGTACTTAACACTCAGTATATGAACATGTTGGACTCATCTGTCATGTAGCTAAAACTCTGTATATGAAAATGTTGCACTACTCAGCCACGTAGCTAGCTCTCTGTAAATGGAAATTTTGGACTCATCTGCCATATAGCTAGCTCTCTGTGTGTGGATATGTTGGACTGATCTGCCATGTAGGTAGCTATCTGTATATAAAAAGATTGGACTTGTCTGCCATGTAGCTAGTTCTCAGTATATGGACTTGTTGGACTCATCAGCCATGTATCCAGCTCTCTTTTTATGAACATGTTAGACTCGTCTGTCTTGTAGTTAGTCCTCTAAATATACACATATTGGGTTGATGTTCCTTGTAGCTAACTCTCTGTATATGGACACGTTGGACTCATCTGCCATGGAGCTAGTACTCTGTATATGGGCATGTTGGACTACTCTGCCAGGTAGCTAGCTCTCAGTATATGGACACGTTGGACTCATCTGCCATGTAGCTAGA
>NW_006408877.1:1024624-1026817 GCF_000296735.1 Chrysochloris asiatica
TATATGAACATATTGGACTTGTCTGCCATTTAGCTAGTTCCCTGTATATGGACATGTTGGACTCATCAGTCATGTAATCACCTCTCTGTATGAACATGTTGGACTCATCTGCCTTGTAGCTAGAACTCTGTGTATGGACATTTTTCACTCATCTGCCATATAGCTAGCTTTTTGTGCATGGATATGTTGGACTGATCTGCCATTTAGGTCACTCTCTTTATATAATCATACTGCACTTGTCTGCCATATAGCTAGCTATGTGTATATGGATATGTTGAATTCATCAGCCATGTAGCCAGCTCTCTCTGTATGAACAGGTGGGACTCATCTGTCTTGTAGGTCGTCCTCTATAAATACACATGTTGATCTCGTCTGTCATGTAGCTACCTCTCATTATATGGACACGTTGGACTAATCTGGCATGTAGCTAAAACTCTGTATTTGGAAATGTTGTACTACTCTGTCATGTAGCTAGCTCTCTGCATATGGACATTTTGGACTCGTCTGCCATGTAGCTAGCTCTCTGAGCGTGGATATGTTGGACTGATCTGCCATGCAGGTAGATCTCTGTATATGAACATATTGGACTTCTCTGCCATGTAGCTAACTCTCTGTGTATGGACATGTTGGATTCATCAGCCATGTAACAAGCTCTGTTTAGATGAACATGTTGGACTCATCTCCCTTGTATGTTGTCCTCTAAATATATACATATTGGATTCATGTGCCATGTAGCTAACTCTCAGAATATGGATATGTTGAATTCATCTGCCGTGTAGCTAGTACTCTGTATATGGGCGTATTGGACTACTCTGCAAAGTAACTAGCTCTCAGTATATGGACACGTTGGACTCATCTGCCATGTAGCTAGAACTCTGTATATGGAAATGTTGCTCTACTCTGCCATGAAGCTAGCTGTCTGTATATGGACATTTTGAACTTGTCTGACATGTAGCCACCTCTCTATGCATGGATATTTTGGACTGATCTGTCATGTAGGTAGCTCTCTATGTATGAACATATTGGACTTGTTTGCCATATAGCTAGTTTTTTTGCATGGATATAAGTGACTCATTAGCCATGAAGCCAGCTCTCTCTCTATGAACATGTTGGACTCATCTGCCGTGTAGCTACATCTGTATATATACGCATGTTGGACTCATCTGCCACATAGCTAAATCTAAGTATATGGACATATTGGACTCATCTGCCATGTAGCTAGATCTCTGTATACGAAAATGTTGGACTACTCTGCCATGTAGCTAGTTCATTGTTTATGGACATTTTGGACTCCTCTGCCATGTAGCTAGCTCTCTGTGCTTGGATATGTTGGAATCATAAGCCATGTAACCAACTCTCTCTGTATGAACATGTTGGAATCATCTGCCTTATAGCTAGTTTTATATATATACACATGTTAGAATCATCTGTCATGTAGCTAACCCTCAGTATATGGACATGTTGGACACATCTGCCATGTAGCTAGTACTCAGTATATGGACATGATGGACTGCTCTGCCTTGTGGCTAGCTCTCAGTATATGGACACGTTGGACTCAACTGCCATGTAGCTAGAATTGTGTATATGGAAATGTTTCACTACTCTTCCATGTAGCTAGCTCTCTGTATATGGACATTATGGTCTCGTCTGTTGTGTAGCTAGCTCTCTGTGCATAGATATGTTGGTCTTAAATGCCATGTCGTTAGTTCTCTGTACATGAGCATATTGGACTTGACTGCCATGTGCTAGATCTCTGTATATGGACATGTTGGACTCATTAGCCATGTAGCCAGTTCTTTCTGTATGAATATGTTGAACTCATCAGCCTTGTAGTTAGTAGTATATATATATATACACATGTTGGTCTCATCTGCCATGAAACTAACTCTCAGTATATGGACATATTGGACTCATCTGCCATGAAGCTAGTATTCTGTATAAGAGCAAGTTGCACTACTGTGCCATGTAGCTAGCTCTCAGTATATGGATATGTTTGACTCATCTGCCATGGAACTAGAACTGTGTATATGGAAATGTTGCACTCCTATGCCATGTAGCTAGCTCTCTTTATATGAATATTTTGGACTTGTCTGCCCTGTAGGTAGCACACTGTGCATGGATATGTTGGATTGATCTTCCTTGTAGCCAGCTCTCTTTATATGAACACGTTGGACTTTTCTGCCATGTAGATAG
>NW_006408877.1:1030577-1038471 GCF_000296735.1 Chrysochloris asiatica
TTTTCTGCCATATAGCTAGCTCTCTCAATATAGATATTTGGACTCATCTGCCCTGTAACCTGCTCTCGGTGCATGGATATGTTTGACTGATCTGTCATGTAGGTAGCTCTCTGTATATGAGATGTTGGACTCATCAGCCATGTAGACAGCTCCCTGTGTATCAACATGTTGGACTCATCTGCCTTTTAGCTTGCCCTCTAAATATACAAATGTTGGACTCATCTGCCATGTAGATAGCTCTCTCTATATGAACATGTTGGACTCATCTGCCTTGTAGCTGGTCCTCTATATATACACATGTTGGATTCATCTTCCATGTAGCTAACTATCAGTATATGGAAATGTTTGACTCATCTTCCATGTAGCTAGTTCTCTGTATATGGAAATGTTGGACTACTCTGCCATGTCGCTTGCTCTCAGTATATGGACACGTAAGAATCATCTGCCATGTAGCTAGAACTCTGTATATAAAAATGTTGCACTACTCTGTCATGTAGCTAGCTCTCTGTATATGGACATTTTGGACTCCTCTAAAATGTAGCTAGCTCTCTGTGCATGTATATGTTGGATTGATCTGCCATGTAGGTAGCTTTCTGTATATGAAGATATTGAACATTTCTGCCATGTGTCTAGCTCTCTGTATATGGACATATTGGACTCAACAGCCATGTATCCATCTCTCTGTATGAACATGTTCTCATCTGCCTTGTATCTAGTCCTCTATATATACACATGTTGGAATCATCTGCCATGTAACTAGCTCTCTGTGTGTGGGTATGCTGGACTAATCAGCCTAGTAGGTATCTCTCTATATTTGAACATATTAGACTTGTCTTCCATGTAGCCATCTCTCTGTATATGGACATGTTGGACTTATCAGCCCTGTAGCCAGCTCTCTGTGTATGAACATGTTGGACTAATCTGCCTTGTCACTAGCCCTCTCTATATACACATGCTGAACTCATCTATCATGTAGCAATCTCTCAGTACATGGACATGTTGGACTACTCTGCCATGTAGCTGGCTCTCAATATATGGACACATTAGACTCATCTTCCATATAGTTAGAACACTGTATGGGAATGTTGTACTACCCTTCCATGTAGCTAGCTCTCAGTATTTGGACATTTTGGACTCGTCTGCCATGTAGCTAACTCTCTGTGTATATATATGTTGTACTGATCTGCCATGTAGGTAGCTCTCTGTATATGATCATATTGGACTTGTCTGTCATGTAGCTGGAACTCTCTATATTTACATGCTGGACTCATCAGCCATGTAGACAGCTTTTTCTGTATGAACATGTTGGAATTATCTGTCTTGTAGCTGGCACTCTATACATACACATGATGAAATCATTTTCCATGTATCTAATTCTCAGTATATGGACATGTTTGGACTCATCTGAAATGTAGCTAGTACTCTGTATATGGACGTGTTGGTGTACTCTGCCATGAAGCTAGCTCTCAGTATATGGACATGCTGGACTCATCTGCCATGTAGCTAGAACTCTGTACATGGATATATTGTCAGATTTACATTTTTTGTAGCTCTCTGTATATGAACATATGGGAGTTGTCTGCCATTTAGCTAGCTCTCTGTATATGGACATTTTGGACTCATCAGTCATGTAGGCAACTATTTTTGTATGAACATGTTGAACACATCAGCCATGTAGCTAATCTTATATGTATACACATGTTGGACTCATCTGCCATGGAACAAACTCTCAGTAAATGGAATGTAGGACTCATCTGCCATGTAGCTAGAACTCTGTATATGGACATGTTGGACTACTCTGCCATGTAGCTAGCTCTCATTAAATGGACAAGTTGGACTCATCTGCCATGGAGCTAGAATTCTGTATATGGAAATGTTGCACGACTCTGCCATGTAGCTAGCTGTCTGCATATGGACATTTTGGAGTTGTTTGCCATGTAGCTAGCTCTCTGTACATGGATATGTTGGACTGATCTGCCATGTAGGTAGCTCTCTGTATATCAACATATTGAACTTGTCTGCCATGTAGCTAACTCTCAGTATATGGACATGTTGGACTCATCTGCCATGTAGCCAGCTCTCTCTGTATGAACATGTTGGACTCATCTGACTTGTAGCTAGTCTGCTATATATTCACAATATGAACGCCTCTGCCATGTATTTAACTCTCAGTAAATGCACACGTTGGACTCATCTGACATGTAGCTAGTACTCTGTATATGGACATGTTGGACTACTCTGCCTAACTAGCTCTCAATACATGGACATTTTGGACTTGTCTGCCATGTAGCTAGCTTTCTGTTGATGGATATGTTGGACTGATATACCACGTAGATAGCTCACTGTATATCAGCAAATTGGACTTGTCTGACATATAGCTAGATCTCTGTATATGGACATGTTTGACACATCAACCATTTAGCCAGCTCTCTCAGTAAGAACATGTTGGACTCATCTGCCTTGTAGCTACTCCTCTATATATACACAAGATGGACTCATCTGCCATGTAGTTAACTCTCAGTATATGGACACGTTGGACTCATCTGCCATGTCGCTAGTACTCTGTATTTGGACATGTTGGACTACTCTGCCATGTAGCTAGTTCTCTATACATGGACATTTTGGATTTGTCTGCCATATAGCTAGATTTCTGTACATAGATATGTTGGAATGATCAGCCATGTAGGTAGCCCTCTGTATATGAACATATTAGACTTTTCTGCCACGTAGCTACCTCTCTATATGGACCTGTTAGACTCATCAGCCATGTAGCCAGCTCTCTCTGTATGAACACGTTAGACTCATGTGCTTTGGAGCTAGCCTTCTAAATATACACATTTTGTAATCATCTGGCATTTAGTTATCTTTCAGTATATGGACATGTTGGACTCATCTTCCATGTAGCTAGTACTCTGTATATGGACACGTTGGACTACTCTGCCATGTAACTAGCTCTCAGTATATGGACACGGATTACTGATCTGCATTGTAGCTAGAAATCTGTAAATGGAAAAGTTGCACTATTCTGCCATGTACCTAGCTCTCTGTACATGATCATTTTGGATTCATCTGCCATGTAGCTAGCTCTCTGAGTTTGGATATGTTGGACTGGCCTGCTATATAGGTAAGTATCTGTATATGAACATATTGGACTTGTCTACCATGTAGCTAGCTCTGTGTATATGGACATGTTTGACACATCAGCCATGTAGCCAGCTCTCTCTGTAAGAACATGTTGGACTCATCTACCTTGTAGATAGTCCTCTATTTATACACAATTTGGACTCATCTGCCATGTAGTTAACTCTCAGTATATGGATATGTTTGACTCATATTCCATGTAGCTAGTACTCTGTATACGGCATGTTGGACTACTCTGCCATGTAGCTAGCTCTCGGTATGTGGACATTTTGGACTCGTCTGCAATGTAGCTAGCTCACTCTGTTTCAACATGTTGGACTCAGCTGCCTTGTAGCTAGTCCTCTATATATACACATATTGGACTCCTCTGGCATATAGCTAACTCTCATTATATGGACATGATGGAATATTCTGCAATATTACTAGTGCTCTGTATATGGAAATAGTGGACTACTGTGCCATGTAGCTAGTTGTCATTACATGGACACTTTCCACTCAATTGCAATGTAGCTAGAACTCTGTATATGGAAATGTCACACTATTCTGCCATGTAGCTGGTTCTCTGTATAAGGACATTTTGGACTCATCGGCCAGGTAGCTAGTTCTCTTTGCATGGATATGGTATACTGATCTGCCATGTAGGTTGCTCTCTGTATATGAATATATTGGACTTGTCTGCAATGTAGCTAGCTCTCAGTATATGGACATGTAAGACTTATTAGCTATATAGCCAGCTCTCTGTGTATGAATATGTTGGACTCAAATGCCTTGTAGCTAGACCTCTAAATATATACATGTTGGACTCATCTGACATGTAGCTAAATCTCAGTATATAGACATGTTGAAATTATCTGCCTTGTAGCTAGTACTCTGTATATGGAAATGTTGTACTCCTCTGCCATGAAGCAAGTTCTCAGTATATGGTCAAGTTGAACTCATCTGCCATGTACATAGAACTCAGTATATGGAAATGTTGCACTACTCTGCCATGTAGCTAGTTCTCTCTATAAGTACCTATTTGATTTTTTTGCCATGTATCTAGCTCTCTGTGCATGGATATGTTGTAGTGATCTGCCACGTTTGTAGCTCTTTTTCTATGAACATATTGGACATGTCTGATATGTAGATAGCTGTCTGTATATAGACATGTTGGACTCATTAGACATGTAGCCAGCTCTCTCTGTCTGAACATGATGGACTCATCTGCCTTGTAGCTAGTGCTCTATATATACACATGTTGGACTCATCTGCTATGTAGTTAACTCTCAGTATACGGACATGTAGGAATCATCTGCCATGTACCTAGTACTCTGTATATGGACATGTTTGACTACACTGAATGTAGCTAGATCTCAGTATATGGACATGTTGGACTCATCTGCCATGTAGCTCTATATATATGGGAATGTTGTACTAGTGTGCCTTGTAGCTAGCTCTCTGTATATGGACATTTTGGATTTGTCTTCCATGTAGCTAGCTATCTGTGCATAGATATGTTGGACTGATCTGCCATATAGGTAGCTCTCTGTATATGAGCATATTGCCCATGTCTGGCATGTAGCTAGCACTCTGTGCATGGATATGTTGGACTTACCTACCATGTAGTTATCTCTCTGTATTTGAACATATTGCACTTATCTTCCACGTAGCTAGCTATCTGTATATGGACATGTTGGACACGTCAGCCATGTAACCATCTCTCTGTGTATGAACATGTTGCACTCATCTGCCTTGTAGCTAGCCCTCTAAAAATACACATATTGGACTCAACTGCCATGTAGCTAGTAATCTGTATATGGACATGTTGGACTACACTTCAATCTGGCTAGGTCTCAGTATATGCACACGCTGCACTCACATGACATGTAGCTAGAACACTGTATATGGAAATGTTGCTCTGTATATGGAAATTTTGGACTCGTCTGCAATGTAGCTAGCTCTCTGTGCATGGATATGTATGACTGATCTGCCATGATTGTAGCTTTTGTTCATGAACATATTGGACTTGTCTGCCGTGTAGATACCTCTCTGTATATAGACATGTTTTACTCATCAGCCATGTAGCCAGATCTCTCTATCTGAACATGTTGGAATCATCTGCCTTGTAGCTAGTCCTCTATATATAAACATGTTGAACTCTTCTGCTGTGAAGTTAACTCTCATTATATGGACATGTTGGACTCATCTGCCATGTAGCTAGGACTCTGTATATCGACATGTTGGACTACTCTGCGATGGAGCTAGCTCTCAGTGTATGAACACGTTGGATTCATCTGCCATGTATCTGGAACTCTGTATATGGAAATGTCACACTAATGTGCCATGTCGCTAACTCACTGTATATGGACATTTTGGACTCGTCTCCCATGTAGCAACTCTCTGTGCATGGATATGTTGGACTGACATGTAGACACCTATCTGTATATGAGCATATTGTACTTCTCTGCCATGTAGCTACGTCTTTGTATATGGACATGTTGGACTCATCAGTAATTATCCAGATCTATTTGTATGAACATGTTGGAATCATCTGCCTTGTAGCTAGCCCTCTAAATATACACAAGTTGGACTCATCAGGCATGTAGCTATCTCTCAGTATATGGACATGTTAGATTCATCTGCATTGTAGCTAGAAGTATGTATATGGACATTATGGATTACTCTGCCATATAACTAGATCTCAGTATATGGACAAGTTGGACTCATCTGGCATGTAGCTAGAACTCTGTATATGGTAATGTTGCACTACTCTGCCATGTAGTTATCTCACTGTATAAGAAGATTTTGGACTCATCTGCCATGTAGCGAGCTCTCTGTATATGGACATGTTGGACTTGTTAGCCATGTAGCTATGTCTCAGTATATGGACACGTTGGTCTCATCTACCATGTAGCTAAAACTCTGTATATGGAAATATTGCCCTACTCTGCCATGTAGCGAGCTCTTTGTATAGGGACATTTGAGACTCGTCTGCCACGTACCTAGCTCTCTGTGTATGGATATGTTGGCCTGATCTGCCATGTAGTTAGCTCTCTGTAAATGAACATATTGGATTTCTCTGCCATGAAGGTAGCTCTCAGTATATGGACATGTTGGACTCATCAGCCATGTAGCCAGCTCTCTCTGTATGAACTTGGACTCATCTGTCTTGTATCTGGTCATCTATATATACACATGCTGGAATCATCAGCCATTTAGCTATCTCTCAGTATATGGACATGTTGGACTCATCTGCCATGGAGCTAGTACACTGTATATGGACATGTTGGACTACTCTGCCATGTTGCTACCTATCAGTATATGGACACGTTTTACTGATCTGCATTGTAGCTAGAAATCTGTATATGGAAATGTTGCACTGCTCTGCCATATAGCTACCTCTCTGTATATTAACATGATGGACTCATCAGCCATGTAGCCAACTCTCTGTGTATTAACATGTTGGATTCATCTTTCTTTTAGCTAGCCCTCTAAATATAGACATGTTGGACTCATCTGCCATGTAGTTAACTCTCAGTATATGGACATGTTGGACTCATTTGCCATGTAGGTAGAACTCAGTATATGGAAATGTTGCAATACTCTGACATGTAGCTAGCTCTCTGTATATGGACATTTTGGACTCGTCTGCCATGTAGCTAGTTCTCTGTGCATTGATATGTTGGACTTATATGCTATGTTTGTACCTCTTTGTATCTGAATATATTGGACTTGTCTGCCAATTTGTTAGCTATTTGTATATAGACATGTTGGACTCATCAGCCATGTTGTCAGCTCTCTCTGTCTGAACATATTGGACAAATCTGCCTTGTAGCTAGACCTCTTTATAGACACAAGTTGGACTCATCTGCTACATAGTTAACTCTCATTGTATGGACATATTGGACTCATCTGCCATGTATTTAGTACTCTGTATATGGACATGTTGGACTACTCTGCCATGTAGCTAGCTCTCAGTATATGGACATATTGAATTAATCAGCCATGTAGCCAGCTCTCTCTGTATGAACATGTTGGACTCACCTGCCTTGTAGCTAGTCCTCTATGTATACACAAGTTGGACTCATCTGCCATGTAGCTAAATCTCACTATATGGACATATTGGACTCATCTGCTAGGTAGCAAGTGCTCTGTATAGGGACATGTTGGACTACTCTGCCATATAGGTATCTCTTAGTATATGGACACGTTCAAATCATCTGCCATGTACCTAGGACTGTGTTTATGGAAATGTTGCTCTATTCTGCCAGGTAGCTAGCTCTCTGTATGTGGACATTTTGGACTCTTCTGCCATGTAGCTAGCTCTCGGTTCATGGGTATGTTGGACGGATCTGCCCTGTAGGTAGCTCTCTGTATATGGACATTTTCGAGTCGTCTGCCATCTAGCTAGCTCTCTGTGAATGGATATGTTGGACTGATCTGCCATGTAGATACCTCTTTGTATACGAACATATTGAACTTGTCTGCCATGTAGGTAGCTCTCTGTATATGGACATGTTTGACACATCAGCATGTAGCCAGCTCTCTCTATAAGAACATGTTGGACTCACCTGCTTTGTAGCTAGTCCTCTATGTATATACAAATTGAACTCATCTGCCATGTAGCTAAATCTCACTATATGGACATATTGGACTCATCTGCTATGTAGCAAGTGCTCTGTATATGGACATGTTGGACTACTCTTCCATATAGTTATCTCTTAGTATATGGACACATTGGAATCATCTGCCATGTAGCTAGAACTGTGTATAT
>NW_006408877.1:1042072-1042720 GCF_000296735.1 Chrysochloris asiatica
ACAGGTAAAGCAGCAGAAAGTCTCTGGGGTTTAACCAGTTCTCTAGGGGTTAAACAGTTCTTAGAGTCTTCTCTGCTGTGGAAACGACTGGCTGGAACCTTGGTGCTCTTGCCGGAGGGGCCTCAATGGAAATGCAGATGCTGTCACTCTTTCAGATGAGTCCTCGGTGAATGCTGGCTCCCTCAAGCAGGGTTGCTCCGAAGAGGGAGAAGTGGCTATCCTCTCACTATAGGGTCGAATTAGTAAGGCTGGAATCCATACTGGAGAGTTTTTGACCTGTAACACAGACTTAAATTCTCGGCCCTTGGTTAATCACGTAATAAAAACCAATAAAAAAAATCCCAGCATCTTAACAGGATTCCCCCCCATTCCAATCATAACTCAATCCCTGTGTATCAGAGCCCTGCCGTTTCCAGGTTGTATATATAACTTGCTTTATCTCTGTCCCTTTTAGCTCTTTCACTCATGCCCAATTGTTCTCCCAGCTGCCCCATTTTTCCCTTTCCCTCTCCCTCCCAGTCTATTGCCCCCCTCACTTGCACCCAAGCTCTCCTGTGGCCAATCCCCATCCTGCGCTCCGCCCTCCCCCTGTCCCTCCCTCCCCCCATCTTCACCACCTTCCCAACCCTCAACATAGACCTCCCCCTG
>NW_006408877.1:1060397-1062075 GCF_000296735.1 Chrysochloris asiatica
AGCGCCTGCGCGCACGTGGAGAAAGACAAGGAAACAAGAAGGAGGAAGTTGAGGTCGGCGCCATCTTGTAATGGCGTTTGTAGCTCTCAACAGCAGACGAGTCCAAAATGTCCATATACAGAGATCTAGCTACATTGCAGAGTAGGACAACATTTCCATATACAGTGGACTAGCTACATGGCAGATGAGTCCAACATGTCCATATACTGAGAGCTAGCTATATGGCAGATAATTCCAATATATTCATAAACAGAGAGCTATCTACATGGCAGATCAGTCCAACATATTCATGCACAGGAGCTAGCTACATGGCAGACGAGTCCAAAAGGTCCATATACAGAGAGCTAGATACATGGCAGAGTAGTGCAGAATTTCCATATACAGAGTTCTAGCTACATGGCATATGAATCCAACATGTCAAAATAAGAGAGTTAGTTACATGGCAGACAAGTCCAATATGTTCATATACAGAGAGTTACCTATATGGCAGATCAGTCCAACTTATCCATGCACAGATAGCTAGCTACATGGCAGACAAGTCCAAAATGTTCATATACAGAGAGGTAGCTACCTGGCAGAGTAGTGCAACATTTCCATACACAGAGTTCTATCTTCATGGCAGATGAGTCCAGCATGTCCATATAATGAGAGTTAGCTACATGGCAGAGGAGTCCAACATGTCCGTATACTGAGAGCTAGCTAGATAGCAGATGTGGCCAACATGTGTATATTTAGAGGGTTAGCTAAAAGCCAGATGAGTCCCACAGGTTCATACACAGTGAGCTGGCTACATGTCTGATGAGTACAACATGTCCATATACAGAGAGATAGCTACATGGCTGACAAGTCCAAAATATTCATATACAGGGAGCTATCTACATGGCAGATTAGTCCATTATATCGATGCACAGAGAGCTAGTTACGTGTCAGATGAGTCCAAAATGTCCATATACAGAGAGTTAGCTACATGGCAGAGTAGTTCATCATTTCCATTTACAGAGTTCTACCTACATGGCACTTGAGTCCAATGTGTCCATATATTGAGAGCTAGCTACGTGGTAGAGTAGTCCATATAGAGAGTACTAGCTTCATGGCAGATGAGTCCAACATGTCCATATACTGAGAGTTAGCTACATGGCAGATGAATCCAAAATATGTATATGTAGTGTACTAGCTCCGAGGTAGATGAATCCAACATGTTCATACAGAAAGAGCAGCATACATGACAGATGAGTCCAACTTGTCCATCTGTAGAGAGCTAGCTACATGGCAGACAAGTCCAATATGTTCATATACAGAGAGCTACCTACATGGCACATCATTCCAACATATCCATGTACAGAGAGCTATCTACATGGCGAACAAATCTAAAATGTCTATTTACAGAGAGCAAGCTACATGGCAGAGTAGTGCGACGTTTCCTTACATAAAGATTTACCTTCATGGCAGAGGAGTCCAATGTGTCCATATACGGAGAGCTAGCTATGTCCATATGCAGAGTACTAGCTACATGGCAGAAGCATCCAACATGTCCATATACTGAGAGTTAGCTACATGGCAGAGAAGTCCAACATGTCCATATACTGAGAGTTAGCTAAATGGCAGAAGCGTCCAACATATCCATATACTGAGAGTTAGCTACTACATGGCATATGAGTCTAACATGGGTATAAGTTGC
>NW_006408877.1:1062190-1063764 GCF_000296735.1 Chrysochloris asiatica
ACAAGTCCAATATGTTGATATACAGACAGCTACGTACATGCCAGATCATTCCAACATATCCATGTACAGAGAGCTAGCTACATGGCACACAAATCCAACATGTCTATTTACAGAGAGCTAGCTACATGGCAGAGTAGTGCAACATTTCCTTATACATAGATCTACCTGCATGGCAGAGGAGTCCAACGTGTCCATATACTGAGAGATAGCTATGTCCATATGCAGAGTACTAGCTACATGGCAGATGCATCCAACATGTCCATATACTGAGAGTTAGCTATATGGCAGAGGAGTCCAACATATCCATATACTGAGAGTTAGCTACATGGCCTATGAATCTAACATGTGTATATAGAGAGAACTAGCTAAAAAGACAGATAATTCCAACATGTTCATACTGATAGAGCTGGCTACATGGTAGATGGTTCCAACATTTCTATATACAGAGAGATAGCTACATGGCAGACAAGTCCAATATGTTCATATACAAAGAGCTACCTACATGGCAGATCAGTCCAACATATCCGTGTACAGAGAGCTATCTACATGGCACATGAATACAAAATATCTATTTACAGAGAGCTAGCTATATGTCAGAGTAGTCCAACATTTCCTTATACAGTGATTTAGGTACACGGCAAATGAGTCCAACGTGTCCATATACTGAGAGCTAGCTACATGGCAGACTATTTCAACATGTCCATATGCAGAGTACTAGCTTCATGGCAGATGAGTCCAGCATGTTCATATAATGAGAGTTAGCTACATGGTAAAGGAGTCCAACATGCCCATAAACGGAGAGTTAGCTTCATGGCAGATGAGGCTAACTTGTATATTTAGAGGGTTACCTAAAAGCCAGATAAATCCCACATGTTCATACACAGTGAGCTGGCAACATGGCTGATGTGTACAACATGTCCATATACAGAAAGGTAGCTATATGTCAGACAAGTCCAATATGTTCATATACAGTGAGCTACCTACATTTCAGATCACTCCATCATATCGATGCACAGAGAGCTAGTTACATGTTAGATGAGTCCAAAATGTCCATATTCAGAGACCTAGCTATATGGCAGAAAAGTGCAACATTTCCATACACACAGTTCTAGCAACATGGCAGATGAGTCCAACGTGTCTATATACTGAGAGCGAGCTACATGGCAGAATAGTTCAACATGCCTATAAACAAAGTACTAACTAAATGGTAGATGAGTCCAACATGTCCATATACTGAGTGTTAACTACATGGCTGATAAGTCCAACATGTGTATATATAGAGGACTAGCTACAAGGCACATGAATTGAATATGTTCATACAGAGAGAGCTGCCTACATAGCTTATGAGTCCAACATGTTCATATACATAGAGCTCGCTACATGGCAGGGAATTCCAATATGTGTATATACAGCGATATACTTAGATGGCAGATCAGTGCAACATATCCATGCCCAGCGAGCTAGCTTCATGGCAGACGAGTCCAAAATGTCAATATAAAGAGAGCTATCTACATGGAAAAGTAGTGCAACATGTCCATATACAGAGTTCTAGCTACATGTCAGATGAGTCTAAC
>NW_006408877.1:1064719-1073828 GCF_000296735.1 Chrysochloris asiatica
GTCCATATTCTGAGCGTGAGCTACATGTTGGAGATGTCCAACATGTCCATATATAGAGTACTAGCTGCATGGGAGATGAGTCCAACGTATTCATATACTTAGAGATAACTACATGGCTGATTAGTCCAACATATCCAAACACAGAGAGCTAGCTACATGGCAGATGAGTCCAACATGTATATATATAGAAAACTAGTACAAGACAGTTGAATCCAAGATGTTCATACAGAGAGAGATGGATACATGGCTGTTGAGTGCACATTCCCATGTACAGAGAGCTAGCTACATGGCAGACAAGTTTAGTATGTTCATATACAGAGAGCTACCTACATGGCAGACGAGTCAAAAATTTCCATACAAAGGAGCTAGCTACATGGCAGAATAGTGCAATATTTCCATATACAGAGTTCTAGCTACATGGCAGATGAGTCCAATGGGTCGATTTTCTGAGAGCTGAGTATATGGCTGTGGAGTCCAACATGTCCATATACAGAGAGCTAGCTACATGGCAGACAAGTTCAATATGTTCATATACAGAGAGCTACCTACATGGCAGATCAGTCCAACATGTCCATATATAACCGAGCGTTACATACATGGCAGATGTGTCCAGAATGTCCACATACAGAGAGCTAGCTACATGGCAGAATGGTGCAACATTTCCATATGCAGAGTTCTAGCTTCATGGGGGATGAGTCTAACATGTCCATGTACTGAGAGCTAGCTACGTGTCCATATACTGAGATTTAGCTATATGTCCAACATGTTAAATACATGACAGATGAGTCCAACATGTGTATATATACAGTACTAGCCACAAGGCAGAGCAGTCAAAATATTCATACAGAGAGAGATAAATACATGGCTGTTGATTACAAATGTCCATATACTGAGAGCTCACTACATTGCAGACAAGTCCAATATGATCTTATAGAGAGAGCTACCTACATGGCAGATCAGTCCATCATATCCATGCACAGAAAGCAAGATACATGGCAGACAAGTACAAAATGTCCTTATACAGGGAGCTAGCTACATGGCAGAGAAGTGAAACATTTCCATATAGAGAGTTCTAGCTACATGGCAGATGAGTTCCAACGTGTCCATATACAGAGAGCTAGCTACATGGCAGACAAGACCAAAATGTCCATATACTGAGAGTTAGCATCATGTCAGATGAGTCCAACATGTCAATTTGCAGAGAGCTAGCTACATGGCAGTCAAGTCCCATATGTACATATACAGAGAGCTGCCTACATGGCAGAGAAGTCCAACAAAACCATCCACAGGGAGCTAACTACATGGCAGGCAAGTCCAAAATGTCCATATACAGAGAGCTAGATACATGGCAGAGCAGTGCAACCTTTCCATATATAGAGTTCTAGCTACATGGCAGATGAGTCCAAAGTGTTCATATACAAAGTATTAGCTACATGGCAGATGAGTCTAACATGTCCATATACTGAGAGTTAGCTACAAAATACATATGAGTCCAACATTTGTTTATATAGAGGACTAGCTACAAGGCAGATGAGTCCAACATGTTCATAAAGAGAGAGCTAGTTACATGGCAGAGTAGTGCAACATTTCAATATACAGAGTTCTAGCTACATGGCAGATGATCCCAACGTATCCCTATTGTGAGAGCTAGCTACATGGCAGACTAGTCCAACATATCCATATACAGAGTACTAGCTACATGGCACATGAGTCCAACATGTACATATACTGAGAGTTAGCAACATGGCATATGAGTCCAACATGTGTATATTTAGAGGGCTAGCTACAAGGCAGATGAATCCAACATATACATACAAATAGAGCTGGCTACATGGCTGATGAGTCCAACATATCCATATACAGAACTAGCTACATGACAGACAATTCCAATATGTTCATACAAAGAACGCGACCTACATGACTGATCAGTCAATCATATCCATGCACAGACAGCTACCTTCATGGCAGACGAGTCCAAAATGTCCATATACAGAGAGCTAGCTAAGTGGCAGTGTAGTGCAACATTTCCATATACAGATTTCTAGCTACATGGCAGATGAGTTCAACATGTTCATACACAGAGATCTGGCTACCAGTCTGATGAGTTCAACATGTCCATATACAGAGAGCAAGCTACATGCCAAATAAGTCCAATATGTGCATATACAGAAAGCTATCAAATTACAGATCAGTACAACATATCCATATATAGAGACTAGCTACATTGCAGACAAGTCCAAAATGTCCATATATAGAGAGATAGCTACATGGCAGAGTAGTACAACATGTCCATATACAGAGAACTAGCTACATGGCAGATGTGTCCAACGTGTACTTATCCTGAGAGTTACCTATATGGCTGATGAGTCAAACATGTCCGTAGGCAGAGAGCTAGCTACATGGCAGACAAGTCCAATATATTCATATAGAGAGAGCTATCTACATGGCAGATCATTCGAATATATCCATACACAGAGAGGTAGCTACATGGCAGATGAGTCCAAAATGTTCATATACAGAGAGCTAGCTACATGGTAGAGTAGTGCAACATTTCCATATACAGGGTCCAAGCTACATGCCAGATGAGTCCTTTGTGTGCATATACTGAGAGCTAGCTACATGGCTGATGAGTCAAACATGTCTGTATGCAGAGAGCTAGATACATGGCAGACAAGTCCAATATATTCATATATAGAGAGCTATCTACATGGCAGATCAGCCAAACATATCCATGCACAGAGAGCTAGCTACATGGGAGATGAGTCCAACATGTCCATATTCTGAGGGCTAGCTACATAATGCATATGATTCCAACATGTGTATATATAGAGAACTAGCTTCAAGGCAGATGAGTCCACCATGATCATACAGAGAGAGCTGAGTACATGGCTAATGAGTCCAACATGCCCATATACATAGAGCTAACCTCATGGCAGAAAAGTCCTTTAATTTTCTATGCAGTGAGCTACCTACATGGCAGAGAAGTCCAACATATCCATGCACAGAAAGCTAGTTACATGGCAGATGAGTCCAAAAAGTCGATATACTGAGAGTTATCAACTTGGCAGAGGATTCCAACATGTGTATACTTACAGAATTAGCTACAAGACAGATGAGACCAACATGTTCATTAAGAGAGATCAAGCAACATGACATAGTAGTGCAATAATTCCACATAGAGTTCGAGCTACATCACAGATGAGTCCAGGTTGTCCATATACTGAGAGCTAGCTACATGGCAGAGTAGTCAAACATTTCCATATACAGAGTTCCAGCTACATGGCAGATGAATTCTACTTGTCCATAAACTGAGAGCTAGCTACATGGCAGAGTAGTCCAACATGTCCATATACAGAGTACAAGTTCCATGGCAGATGAGTCCATAATGTCCATATATTGACAGTTAGCTACAAAATGCATATATGTCCAACATGTATATATATAGAGGACTAGCTACAAGGCAGATGAGTCCAACAAGATCATAAAGAGAGAGCTACATACATAGCAGAGTCGTCCATCATGTCCACATACAGAGTACTAGCTATATGGCAGGTGAATCCAACATGTGTATATTTAGAAGACTAGATTCAAGGCAGATGAGTCCAACATGTTCATAAACAGAGAGTTGGTTATATGGTAGATGAGTCCAACATGTCCATATACAGAGAGCTACCTACATGGCAGACAAGCCCAATATGTTCATATACAGAGAGTTACCAAAATGCAGATCAGTAAAACATAGCCTTGTACAGAGAGATAGCTACATTGCAGACAAGTCCAAAACGTCCATATACAGGGAGCTAGATACATGGCAGTGTAGTGCATCATTTCCATATACAGAGTTCTAGCTCTATAGCATGTGAGTCCAAAGTGTCCATAAACTGAGAGTTAGCTTCATGGCAGAGTACGCCAACATGTCCATATACAGAGTACTAGCTACATGGCAGATGATTCCAACATGTGTATATATAGAGGAGTAGCTACAAGGCAGATGAGTACAACATGTTCATACAGAGAGAGCTGGCTACATGGTTAATAAGTCCAACATGTCCATAATACAGAGAGCTAGTTACATGGCAAACAAGTCCAATATGTTCATATACAGAGAGCTATCTACAAGGAAGATCAGTCCAACATATCCTTGAACAGAGAGCTAGCGACATGGCAGATGAGTCCAAAATGTACATATACAGACAGCTAGCTACATAGCAGAGTAGTGCAACTTTTCCATATACGGAGTTCTAGCTACATGGCAGATGAGTCCAAAATGTTCATATACAGAGTACTAGCTACTTGGCAGATGTGTCCAACATGTCCATGTACTGAGAGTTAGCTACAAAATGCATATGAATCCAATATGTGTATATTTAGAGGACTAGTTACAAGGCAGATGAGTCCAACATGTTCATAAAGAAACAGCTAGCTACATTGCAGAGTAGTGCCTCATTTCAATATATAGAGTTCTAGTCACATGTCAGATGACTCCAATGTGTCCATATACTGAGAGCTAGCTACATGGCAAAGTTGTCCAACATGTCCATATACAGAGGACTAGATACATGGCAGATGAGTTCAACATGTACATATACAGAGAGCTACCTACATGCCAAATAAGTCCAACATATCCAAGCACAGAGAGCTAGATACATGGCAGAATAGTGAAACATTGCCATATACAGTGTTCTAGCTGCATGGCTGATGAGTCCAACATGTCCATATAGAGAGAGCAAGATAAAAGGCATATAAGTCAAATATCTTCATATACAGAGAGCAACCTACAAGGCAGATATTTCCAACATATCCATAAACAGAGAGCTAGCTACATGGCATAGGATTCCAAAATGTCCATATACAGAAAGCTAGATACATGGTAGAGTACTGCAACATTTTCATATACAGTGTGCTAGCTACTTGGGGGATGAGTCCAACATTTCCATATACTGAGAATTAGCTACATGGCATATGAGTCCAACATGTGTATATATTGAGGACTAGCTACATGGCAGATCAGTCCAACATGTTCATACAGAGAGAGATGGATACATGGCTGTTGAGTCCAAATACCCATATACAGAGAGCTAGCTACATGGCAGACAAGTCCAATAAGTTCATATACAGAGAATTACCTACATGGCAGATCAGTCCAACATATCCATACACAGATAGCTATCTACATGTCAGACGCGTCCAAAATGTCGATATACAGAGAGCTAGCTACATGCAAGAGTAGTGTAACCTTTCCATATAGAGAGTTCTGGCTACATGGCAGATGAGTCCAACGTGTCCGTATACTTAGCGCTAGCTACATTGGTCCAACATGTCCATATACAGAGTACTAGCTACATGGCAGATGAGTCCAACATGTCCAAATACTGAGAGTTAGCAACATGGCAGATGAGTCCAACATGTGTATATTTGGAGGGATAGCTACAAGGCAGATGAATCCAACGTGTTCATACAGAGACAGCTGGATACATGGCTGATGAGTCTAACATGTCCATATACAGAGAGATAGCAGCGTGGCTAACATGTCCAACATGTTAATATATAGAGAGCTACCTTCATGGCCTATCAGTGCAATATATCCATGCACAGAGAGCTACCTTTATTGCAGACGAGTCCACAATGTCCATATACAGAGAGCTAGCTACATGGCTGAGTAGTGCAACATTTCCTTATAAAGAGATCTAGCTACATGTCAGATGAGTCCAACGTGTTCATATGATGAGAGCCAGCTACATGGCCAAGTGGTCCAACATGTCCTTAGACAGAGTACTAGCTTCATGACAGATGAGTCCAACATGACCATATACTGAGAGTTAGCTACAAAATGCAGATCAGTCCAATATGTGTACATATAGAGGACTTGCTACAAGGCAGATGAGTCCAAAATTTTCATACAGAAAGAGCTGGCTACATGACTGATGAGTCCAACATGCCCAAATACAGAGAGCTAGCTACATGGAAGAAAAGTCCAATAGGTTCATATACAGAAAGCTACCTACATGGCAGGTATGTACAACATATCCATGCACATAGAGCTAGTTGCATGGAAGACGAATCCAAAATTTCCATATATAAAAAGAGGTAGCTACATGGAAGTTTAGTACAACATTTCCATATACTGACTGAGTTCTAGCTACATGGCAGATGAATCTGGACATGGCAGAGAAGTCGAACATGTCCATATACAGAGTACTAGCTACATGGCAGATGAATCCATCATGTGTATTTTTAGAGGATTAGGTTAAAGACAGATGAGTCCAACATGTTCATACAGAGAGAATTGGCTATATGGCTGATGAGTCCAACATGTCCATATACAGAGAGCTAGCTACATGGAAGACAAGTCCAATATGTTCATATACAGAGAGATACCTACATGGCAGATCATTCAACATATCAATGCACAGAGAGCTAGTTACATGGCATACGAGTCCAAAATGTCCATATACTGAGAGCTACCTACATGGTAGAGTAATACAACATGTACTAGAGGGCTAGTACATATAGAGTACTATCTACATGGCAGATGAGTACAACATGTCCATATTCTGAAAATTAGCCACATGTCAGAGGAGTACTACATGTGTGTATCTAGAAGTCTAGCCACAAGGCATATGAGAGTAACATGTTCATACACAGAGAGCTGGCTGCATGGCTGAATAGTCCAACATGACTATATGCAGAGAGCTTGCTACATGTCAGATGAGTCCAACATGTCCATATACTGAGAGTTAGTTACATGGCAGATGGGTCCTACATATATATATTTATAAGACTTGCTAAAAGGCAGATGAGTCAAACATGTTCATACAAAGAGAGCTGACTGTGTGAATGATGAGTCCAACATTCCCATATATAGAGAGGTAGCTATATGGCAGAAAAGTCCAATATGTTCATATACAGAGAGCTACCTACATGGCAGATCAGTCCAACATATCCATGCATAGAGAGCTAGCTATATGGCAGATGAATCCAAAATGTTCATATACAGAGAGCTAGGTACGTGGCAGAGTAGTGCAACATTTCCATATACAGAGTTCTAAGTATATGGCAGATGAATCCAACATGTCCACATACTGAGAATTAACTATAAAATGCATATGAGTCCAACATGTGTATATATAGAGGACACGCTACAAGGAAGATGACTCAAACATGTTCATACAAAGAGAGCTGATTAAGTGGGTGATGAGTCCAACATCCCCAAATATAGAGAGGTAGCTACATGGCCAAAAATTCCAGCATGTTCATATACAGAGTGCTTCCTACATGACAGACAACTCCAATATGTACATATAAAGAGAACTACCTACATGGCAGATCAGTCCAATATATCCATGCACAGAGAACTACCTACATGAAAGAATAGTCCAACATATCCATATACTTAGAGTTAGCATCATGGCAAATGAGTCCAACATGTGTATTTTTAGAGGGATAGGTACAAGACAAATGAGTCCAACATGCTCAAACACAGAGAGCTGGCTACATGGTTGATGACTCCTACATGTCCATATACAGAGAGCTAGCTACATGGCAGACAAGTCCAATCTGTCCATATACAGATTCCTACCTACATGGCAGATCAGTTCAACATATCCATGGACAGAGAGCTAGCCACATGGCAGACGAGTCCAAGATGTCCATATAGAGAGTACGATCTACGTGGCAGAGTAGTTCAACATTTCCATAGAAAGAGTTCTGGCTACATGACAGATGAGTCCAACATGTCCATATACTGTGAGCTAACTACATGGCAAAGTGATCCAACATGTCCTTATACAGAGCACTAGCTGCATGGCAGATGAGTCCAACATGTCCATATAGTGAGAATTAGCTCCAAAATGCACATGAGTGCAACATGTGTATATATAGAGGACTAGATAAAGGCAGATGAGTCCAACATGTTCATTCAGTGAGAGCTGGCTACATGTCTGATGAGTCCAACATGTCCATATACAGAGAGCTAGCTACATAGAAGACAAGTACTATATGTTCATATACAGAGAGCTACCTATATGACAGATCAGTCCAACATATCCATGCATAGAGAGCTAGCTATATGGCAGATTAGTCCAAAATGTCCTTATACAGAGAGATAGCTACAGGGCGGAGTAGTGCAATCTTTCCATATACAAATTTTTAGCTACATGACAAATGAGTCCAACATGTCTGTATACTGCGAGCTAGTTACATGACAGAGTAATTCAATATGTCCATATACAGAGTACTAGTTACATGGCAGATGAGTCCATCATGTCCATATACTGAGAGATAGCTAGGTGGCTGATGAGTCCAACATGTGTATGTTTAGAGGGCTAGCTACATGGCAGATCCATCCAACGTATCCATGCACAGAGAGCTAACTACATGGCAGATGTGTCCAAAATGTCCATATACAGAGCTAGCTACATGGCAGAGTAGTTCAACATTTCCATATACAGAGTCCTAGATACATGGCCGATGTGTCCAACATTTCCATATACTGAGAGATAGCTACATGACAAATGAGTCCAACTTGTGTATATATAGAGGACTAGCTCCAAAGTAGGTGAGTCCAACATGTTCTTACAGAGAGAGCTGGCTACATGTCCGATGTGTCAATCAAGTTCATATACAGAGAGCTAGCTATATGTCAGATAAGTCCAATATGTTCATATACAGATATCTACATGGCAGAACAGTCCACCATATCCATGCCCAGAGAGCTAACAACAGGGCATATGAGCGCAAAATGTCCATATACTGAGAGCTAGCTACATGGCAGAGTAGTGCAACATTTCCATATACAGAGTTCTAGCTACATGGCAGACAAGTAAAATGTGTCCATATACTGAAAATTAGCTACATGGCAGAGTAGTCCAACATGTCCATATACAGAGTATGAGCTACAAGGCAGTTGAGTCCAACATGTCCATATTCTGAGAGAAAGCTAAATGGCTGATGATTCCAACATGTATATGTTAACAGGGCTAGCTAAAAGGTACATGAGTGCAACAACTTCATACAGAGAGAGCCCGGTACATGGCAGACGATTCTAAAATATCCATATACAGAGAGCTAGCTACATGGCTCACAAGTCCAAGATGTTCATATACAGAGA
>NW_006408877.1:1074069-1076344 GCF_000296735.1 Chrysochloris asiatica
ACATAGTACTAGCTACATGGCAGAAGAGTCTAACATGTCCATATACTGAGAGTTAGCTACATGGCAGATGAATCCAACATGTGTATATATAGAGGACCAGCTACAAGACAGATGAGTCCAACAAGTTCATACAGAGTGAGCTGGCTACAAGGCTGATGTGTCCAACACATCCATATATTGAGAGTTAGATTCACGACAGGGAAGTCCAATATGTTCATATATAGAGAGCTAACTAAATGGCAGATCAGCCCAACATATCCATGCACAGACATGTAACTACATGGGAGATTAGTGCAAAATGTACATATGAAGAGAGGTAACTACCTGGCAGAGTAGGGCACATTTCCATATACAGTGTTCTAGCTACATGGCAGATGAGTCCAACATGTCCATATACTGACTGCTAGCTACATGGCAGACAAGTCCAACATTTCCATATACAGTATACTAGCCACATGGCAGAGTAGTGCAACATTTCCATATACAGTGTTCTATCTACATGGCAGGTGAGTCCAACTTGTCCATATACTGAGAGCTAGCTACATGGCAAAGTAGTCCAACATGTCTATATACACAGTACTAGCTACATGGCAGATGAGTCCAACATATCCATATACTGAAAGTTAGCAACATGGAAGATGTGTCCAACATGTGTATAGTTAGAGAGCTAGCTACAAGGCAGATGAGTGCAATATTTCCATAAACAGACTTCTAGCTACATGGCAGATCAGTCCAACGTATCCATATACTGAGAGCTAGCAACACAGCAGAGTAGTCCAACATGTCCACATATAGAGAGCTAGCTACATGGGAGACAAGTTGAATATGTTCATATACAGAGAGCTACCTACATGGCAGATCATTCCAACATACCCATGTGCCTAGAGCTATCTATAAGTCAGACAAGTCCAAATTGACTAAATACAGAGAGCTAGCTACATGACAGACAAATCCAAAATGTCCATATACAGAGAGCTAGCTACATTGAAGAATAGTTCATCATTTCCATATGCACAGTTCTAGCTACATGACAGATGAGTCCAACGTGTCCATATACTGAGAGCTAGCTTCATGGCAGGGTAGTCCAACATGTCCATATACAGAGTACTAGCAACATGGCAGATGAGTCCAATATGTCCATATAATGAGAGAAAGTTAAATGGCTGATGATTCCAACATGAGTACATTAAGAGGGCTAGCTACAAGGCACATGAGTCCAACATATTCTTACAGAGAGAGCTGGCTACATGGCTCATGAGTCCAAAATGTCCATATACAGAGAGTTAGCTACATGGTAGACAAGTCCAATATGTTCATATACAGAGAGCTAACTACATCGAAGATAAGTCCAACATATCCATGCACAGAGAGCTAGGTACATGGCAGAAAAGTTTAAAATGTCCATATACAGAGAGCTAGCTACATGGAAGAGTAAGGAAACATTTCTATATACCGAGTTCTAGCTACATGGCAGATGAGTCCAATGTGTCCATATACTGAGAGCTAGCTACATGGCAGTGTAGTACAATATGTCCAAATACCGAGAGATAGCTACATGGCAGAGTAAGGCAACATTTCCATATATAGAGTTTGAGCTACATGTCAGATGAGTTCAATGTGTCAATATACAGAGCTAGCTACATGGCATTGTAGTCCAACATGTCCATACACAGAGAGCTAGCTACATGGTAGACAAGTCCAATATGTTCATATACTGAGAGCTACCTATATGGCTGATCTGTCCAACATATCCATGCACAGAGAGCTAGCTGCATTGCAGATGAGTACAAAATGTCAATATACAGATAGCTAGATACACAGCAAAATAGTACAACATTTCCATATACATAGTTCTAGCTATATAGCAGGTGAGTCCAACGTGTCCATATACTGAGAGCAGAGTGGTCCAACATGTCCATATACAGAGAGCTAGCTACATGGCAGACAAGTTCAATATGTTCATATACAGAGAGATACCTACACAGCAGATCAATCCAACATATCCATGCACCGAGAGCTATCTACATGGTAGACAAGTCCAAAATGTCCATGTACAGAGAGCTACCTACTTGACAGAATAGTGCAAGATTTCCATATACAGAGTTCTAGCTACATGACAGATGAGTCCATCGTGTCCATATACTGAGAGCTAGCTACATGGCAGAGTTGTCCAACATGTGCCTATACAGCATACTAGCTGCAAGGCATAGGGGTCCTACATGTCCATATACTGAGAATTAGCTACATGGCAGATGCGTCAAACAAGTGTATATTT
>NW_006408877.1:1076444-1077045 GCF_000296735.1 Chrysochloris asiatica
ATTTCCATATACAGAGTTCTAGCTACATGACAGATGAGTCCATCGTGTCCATATACTGAGAGCTAGCTACATGGCAGAGTTGTCCAACATGTGCCTATACAGCATACTAGCTGCAAGGCATAGGGGTCCTACATGTCCATATACTGAGAATTAGCTACATGGCAGATGCGTCAAACAAGTGTATATTTACTGGGGTAGCTACAAGGATGATGAATCCAACATGTCCATATACTGAAAGCTAACTATATGGTAGACAAGTTCAATATTTTCATATACACTTCATATACAATATTTTCATATAAAGCTAGCTACATGGCAGACGAGTCCAAAATGTTCATATAGAGAGAGCTAGCAACATGGCAGAGTAGTGCAACATTACCATACACAGAGTTCTAGCTACATAGAAGATGAGTCTAAAGTGTTCATATACTGATATACAGCTACATGGCAGAGTAGTGCTACATGTCCATATACACAGTATTACCTGCATGCCTCATGAGTCCAACATGTCCATGTAAAGAGAGCTAGCTTTATGGCAGAGACGTTCAATATGTTCATATACAGAGACCTACCGACATGTCAGATCAGTCCAACACATGCT
>NW_006408877.1:1077965-1080465 GCF_000296735.1 Chrysochloris asiatica
AGAGAGTTCTAGCTACATGGCAGATGAGTCCAACGTGTCCATATACTGAGAGCTAGCTACATGGCATTGTAGTCGAACATGTCCATACACAGAGCACTAGCTACATGGTAGACAAGTCCAATATGTTCATATACTGAGAGCTACCTATATGACTGATCTGTCCAACATATCCATGCACAGAGAGCTAGCTATATTGCAGACAAGTACAAAATGTCAATATACAGAGAGCTAGTTACATGGCAGAATAGTGCAACACTTCCATATACAGAGTTCTAGCTACGTGGCAGATGAGTCCAACGTGTCCATATACTGAGAGCTAGCTACATTGCAGCGTAGTCCAACATGTCCATATGCAGAAAGCTAGCTAGATGGCAGACAAGTTCAATATGTTCATATACAGAAAGCTACCTACAAAATAGATAAGTCCAACATATCCATGCACCGAGATCTATCTGCATGGTAGACGAGTCCAAAATGTCAGTAGACAGAGAGCTAGCTAGATGGCAGAATAGAGCAACATTTCCATACACAGAGTTTTAGCTACATTGCAGAGTAGTCCAACATGTCCATATGCAGAAAGCTAGCTAGATGGCAGACAAGTTCAATATGTTCATATACAGAAAGCTACCTACAAAACAGATAAGTCCAACATATCCATGCACTGAGATCTATCTGCATGGTAGACGAGTCCAAAATGTCAGTAGACAGAGAGCTAGCTAGATGGCAGAATAGAGCAACATTTCCATACACAGAGTTGTAGCTACATTGCAGAGTAGTCCAACATGTCCATATACAGAGAGCTAGCTAAATGGCAGACAAGTTCAATATGTTCATATACAGAGAGCTAGCTACATGGCAGATCAGTCCAACATATCCATGCACCGAGAGCTATCTACATGGCAGACGAGTCCAAAATGTCCACATACAGTGAGCTAGCTACATGGCAGAATATTGCAACATTTCCATATACAGTGTTGTAGGTACATGACAGATGAGGAGTTCATTTTGTCCATATAATGAGAGTTAGCTACATGGCAGATGAGTCCAACAAGTTTATACTTAGAGGGCTAACTACAAGGCTGATGAGTCCAATATTCCCATATACTGATAGCTAGCAACTTGGAAGACAAGTTCAATATTTTCAAATAGAAAGAGCAACCTACATGGAAGATCAGTGCAACATATCCTTGCACATGGAGCTAGCTACATGTCAGACGAGTCCAAAATGTCCATATAGAGTGCTAGCTACATGGCAGTGTAGGGCAACATTTCTATATACAGAGATCTAGCTACATGACAGATGAGTCTAAGGTGTCCATATACTGAGAGATAGCTACATGGCAGAGTAGTGCAATATATCCATATAAAGAGGACTAGCTACATGGCAGATGAGTTCAACATGTGTATATACAGAGGACTACCTACAAGGCAGATGAGTCCAACATGTTCCTACAGAGTGAGCTGGCTTCATGCCTCATGAGTCCAACATGTCCATGTAAGGAGAGCTAGCTACACTGCAGATGAGTCCAACATGTCCATATACTGAGAGTTAGCTACATGACAGATGAGTCCAACAGGTGTATATTTAGCAGGCTAGCTACAAGGCAGAAGAGTCCAGCATGCTCATACAGAGAGAGCTGGATGCATTGCCGATGAGGCCAACATGTCCATATATTTATAGCTAGATACACGGCAGCCAAGTCCAATATGTGCATATTGAGATAGCTGCTTACATGGCAGATTAGTCCAACATATCCATTCACAGTGAGCTAGATACATTGCAGTCAATTAAAAAATGTCCATATACAGAGAGCTAGCTACATGGCAGAGTAGTGCAACATTTTCATATACAGAGTTCAGCTAGAACTGAACTACATGGCAGATGAGTCCAACATGTCCATATACAGAGTACTAGCTACATGGCAGATGAGTACAACATGCCCATATACTGAGAGTTAGCTACAAAATGCATATGAGTCCAACATGTGTATATATAGAATACTTGCTACAAGACAAATGAATCCAACATGTGTATATTTAGAGGGCTACCTTCAAGGCAGATGAGTTCAACATGTTCAAACACAGAGCTGGCTACTTGGATGATGTATCCAACATGTCCATATACAGAGATATAGCTACATGGCAGAGAAGTTCAATATGTTCATATACAGAGAGCTATCTACATGGCAGATCAGTCCAACATATCCATGCACAAAGAGCTAGCTCCATGACATAACAGTCAAAAATGTCCATATACAGAGAACTAGCTACATGGCATAGTAGTGCAACATTTTAATGTACAGAGTTCTAGCAAAATGTCAGATGAGTTCAACGTGTCCATATACTGAGAGCTAGCTACATGACAGAGTAGTCCAACATGCCCATATACTGAGAATTAGCAACTTGGCAGAGGAGTCCAACATGTGTATATTTAGAGGTCTATCTACAAGGCAGATGAGTCCAACGTGTTCATAAAGAGAGAGCTAGCTACATGGCAGAG
>NW_006408877.1:1080910-1082080 GCF_000296735.1 Chrysochloris asiatica
CACCATATCCATATATTGAGAGTCAGCTACATGGCATGTGAGTCCAACATCTGTATATACAGTGTACTAGCTATAAGGCAGATGAGTCCAACGTGTTCATACAGAGAGAGCTGGATGCGTGGCTGATGAGTCCAACGTGTCCATATACTGATAGCTAGCACATGGCAGAGTAGTCCATCATGTGCATATACAGAGTACTAGCTACATGGCAGATGAATCCACCATGTCCATATACTGAGAGTTAGCTACATGGCATATGGTTCCAACATCTGTATATATAGTGTACTAGCTATAAGACAAATAAGTCTAACATTTTCATATAGAGAGAGCTGGATACATGGCTGATGAATCCAACATGTCCATATACAGAGAGCTGTCCATACCTGAATTTAGAGATCATCTGAAGAACTGATTTAATGTATTAAACACTAAAGACTGAAGACCAGAAGAGTTGTGGGATGACATAAAGCACATGAGACATGAAGTGAGCCAAAATAATAAAGAAGACAAGAAATAAGGAAAACGTCCAAATGGATGTCAGAAGAGACTCTGAAACTTGCTCTCCAGTGTAGAGAAACTAAAGCAAACGGAAGAACTGAAGAGGTCCAAGAGTTGAACAGAAAATTTCAAAGATCATCTCATGAAGATAAAACCAAATACTATAATAAAATATGCAATGATTTATAGTTAGATAACCAAAAGGGAAGAACACGGTCAGCATTTCTGAAGCTGGGGGAACTATAGAAATAATTCAAGCCTCGACTTTCATTATTGACAGATTCTCTGGGAAAATTATTGAATGATGCAGAGGGCATCAATAAAAGACAGAAGGAATACACAGAGTCATTGTATCAAAAGGAAATGGTTAATGTTCAACCATTTCAAGAGATACCATATAAACAAGAGTAAATGGTACTCATGGAGGAAGTCCAAAATGCATTGAAAGAATTGGCAAAGAGCAAGGCACCAGGTATTGATGGAGTAAAAATTGAAATCTTTCAAGAAAGTGAGGCGGCACAGATGGTACTCACTCATCTCTGCCAAGAAATTTGGAAGACAAATATCTGGCAGACTAATTGGAAGAGATCCATATTTGTGCCCATTCCAAAGAGAGGTGATCCAACGGAATGCGGAAATCATCGGACAATCTCTTTGATATCTCAAGCGAGT
>NW_006408877.1:1083680-1084738 GCF_000296735.1 Chrysochloris asiatica
GTATTGCATTGGGCAAATCTGCTGCACAGGAACTTTTTAAAGTGTTGAAGAGCAGAGATAGCTTGAGAACTAAGGTGCGCCTGACCCAAGTCATGGTATTTTCAATAACCTCATATGGTTGTGAAAGCTGGACAGTGAATAAGGAAGATAGTAGAAGAATTGATGCCTTTGAGTTGTGGTGTTGGAGGAGAATACAGAAAGTGTCATGGACTGCAAAAAGAATCAATAGATTTGTTTTGGATGAAGTGCAACCAGAGTGCTCCTTGGAGGCCAAGTTGGCTAGGCTTTGTCTCTCATACTTTGGACACATTGTCCAGAGAGAACAGTCGCTGGAGAAGGATGTCATGCTGGGTAAGGTGGAGGGTCATAGAAAAAGAGGAAGTCCCCCCAGTATGATAGATCAACCAGGTGGCATCATTGATGGTGTCAAGTGTGGCAGCGATAGTGAGGTTGACTAAGAATATGACATGGTTTCATTCTGCTGTGCATGGGGTCGCTATGAATCGGTTCTGAATCGATGGATCCTGACAACAACAACATCTACATGGCAGAAAAGTCCAATATATTCATATACAGAGAACTACCAAATGGCAGATCAGTCCAACACATCCATACACAGAGAGTTACCTACATGGCAAACGAGTCCAAAATGTGCATATAAAGAGATCTAACTACATGGCAGGTTAGCGCAACATTTCCATATACAGAGTTCCAGCTACATAGATGAATCCAACGTGTCCATATATTGAGAGCTATCTACATGGCAGAGTATTCCAACATGTCCATATACAAAGTACTAGCTAAATGGCAGATGAGTTCAACATTTCCATATAGTGAGAGTTAGCTACATGACAGATGAGTCAGTCCAACAGGTGTATATTTAGAGAGCTAGCTACAAGGCATAAGAGTCCACAATGCTCATACAGAGAGATCTGGATGCATTGCCGATGAGGCCAACATGTCCATATACAGATAGCTAGCTACATGGCAGCCAAGTCCAATATGTTCATATACAGAGAACTATATACATGGCAGATCAGTCCAACATATCCATGCAC
>NW_006408877.1:1085133-1086572 GCF_000296735.1 Chrysochloris asiatica
CTAGCTACATGGCAGAGTAGTGCAACATTTCCACACAGAGTGTTCTAGCTATATCGCAGATGAGTCAAACATGTCCACATACAGAGTTCTAGCTACATGGCAGAGTAGTGCAACATTTTCAAACACAGAGTCCAAGCTACACGGCAGATGAGTCCAACGTGTGCATATAATGAGAGCTAGCTACATGGCTGATGAGTCTAACATGTCCATATACAGAGAGCTAGCTATATGGCAGACAAGTCCAAAATATTCATATATACAGAGCTACCTACATGGCTGATCATTCCAACATATCCATGCACAGAGAGCTAGCTACATGGTAGATGAGTCCAAAATGTCCATATACAGAGAGCTACCTACGTGGCAGAGTAGTGCAACATTTCCATAGACTGAGTTCAAGCTACACGACAGATGCGTCCAACATGTCCATTAAAAAAGTTCTAACTACATGGCAGATGAGTCCAACATGTCCATATACTAAGAGTTAACTACAAAATGCATATGAGTCCAACATATGTATTTATAGAGGACTAGCTACAAGGCAGATGAGTCCACCATGTTCATAAAGAGAGAGCTGACTACATGGCTGATAAGTCCAACGTGCCCACATATAGAGAGCTAGCTACATGGCAGAAAAGTCCAATATGTTCCAATACATAGAGCTAACTACATGGAAAAACAGTCTAACATGTACGTACACAGAAAGTTAGGTACATGGCAGACGAGTCCAAAATGTCCATATACAGAGAGCTATCTACATGGCAGAGAAGTCCAATATGTTCATATACACAGAGCTACCTTCTTGAAAGATAAGTCCATCATATCCATGCACAGAGAGCTAGCTACATGGCAGACGACTCCAAAATGTCTATATACAGAGAGGTAACTACATGGCAGAGTAGTGCAACATTTCCATACACAGAGTTCTAGCAACATGACAGATGAGTCCAATGTGTCCATACACTGAGAACTAGGTACATGGGAGAGTAGTTCAATATGTCCATGTACAGAGAACTAGCTATATGACAGAACTGTCTAACATGGCCATATACTGAGAGTTAGCTACATGGCAGATGAGTCCAACATGTGTTTACAGAGGACCAGCTACAAGGCATATGAGTCCAAAAAGCTCATACAGAGAGAGCTGGCTTCATTGATGATGATTCCAATATGTCCATGTACTGAGGGCTAGCTTCATGGCAGAGAACTCCAATATGATCATATACCTAGTGCTAACTACATGGCAGATCAGTCCAACACATCCATGCACAGAGAGCTAGGTATATGACAGACGAGTCTAAAATGTCCATATACAGAATGGTAGCTACATAGCAGAGTAGGGCAACATTTCCATCTACAGAGTTATAGCTACATGGAAGATGAGTCCAACGTGTCCATATACAGAGAGATAGCTACATGGCAGACATGTCCAACATGTC
>NW_006408877.1:1087398-1088470 GCF_000296735.1 Chrysochloris asiatica
CAACATGTCCATATACAGAGTTCTAGCTACATGGTAGATAAGTCCACCGTGTACATATACTGAGAGAAAGCTAATTGGCTGTTGATTCCAACATTTCCATACACAGAGTTCTAGCTACATGGCATATGAGTTCAATGTGTCCATATAATGAGAGATAGGTACATGACAGAGTAGCCCAACATAACCATATACAGAGTACTAACCGCATGGCAGAAGAGTCTAATAGGTCCATATACTGAGATTTAGCTACATGGCAGATGAGTCCAACATGTGTATATTTAGAAGTCTAGCTACAAGGCAGATGAATCCAACATGTTCATACAGAGAGAGCTGGATACTTGGCTGATGAGTCCAACATGTCCATATAGAGAGCTAGCTACATGGCAGACAAATCCAATATGTTCATAAAAAGAAAGCTACCTACATGGCAGATCAGTCCAACATATCCATATACTGAGCACTAGCTACATGGCAGCCAAATCCAAAATGTTCATGTATAGAGAGCTAGCTACAAGGCAGAGTAGTCAAACATGTCCATATAAAGAGTACTAGCTACATGGCAGATGAGTCCAACATGTCCATATACTGAGAGTTAACTTCATGGCAGATGAGTCCATCTTGTGTATATATAGAGGACTAACTACAAGGCAAATGTGTCCAACATGTACATACAGAAAGAGCTGGCTACATGGCTGATGACTCCAACATGTCTATATACAGAGAGCTAGCTACATGTCAGACAAGTCCAATATGTTGACATACAGAGAGCTACCTACATGGCAGATCAGTCCAACACACCCATGCACAGAGAGCTAGGTACATGGCAGACGAGTCTAAAATGTCCATATACAGAATACTAACTTCAAGGCAGATGAATCCAACATGTTCATACAGAGAGAGTTGGCTACATGGCTTATGAGTCCAACATGTCCATATACAGAGAGATAACTACATGGCAGAATAGTGCAACATTTCCATATACAGAGAGCTATCTACATGGCAGATAAGTCCAACATATCCATACACAGAGAGCTAGCTACATGGAAGATGAGTCCCAAATGTCCATATACAG
>NW_006408877.1:1088744-1089258 GCF_000296735.1 Chrysochloris asiatica
TAGAGGACTAGTTACAAGGCAGATGAGTCCAACATGTTCATACAGAGAGAGCTGGCTACATGGCTGATGAGTCCAACAGGTATATATACAGATAGCTAGCTACGTGGTAGACAAGTCCAATATGTTCATACACAGAGAGCTCCCTACATGGCAGATCAGTCCAACATATCCACGCACAGAGAGCTAGCTACATGTCAGACAAGTCAATAATTTCCATATACAGAGAGCTAGCTACATGCTAGAATACTGCAAATTTTCCATATATAGAGTTAGCTACATGGCAGACGTGTCCAACATGTCCATATACAGAGTTCTAGATACATGGCAGATGAGTCTAACATGCCCATATACAGAGAGCTGGCTACATGACAGAAAAGTTCATTATGTTCATATACTGAGTTCAAGTAACATGGCAGATGAGTCCAACGTGTCCATTCACTGAGAGCTAGTTACATGGCAGAGTGGTCCAACATGTCCTTAAACAGAGTAGTAGTTACATGGCACATAACTCCAA
>NW_006408877.1:1089416-1090877 GCF_000296735.1 Chrysochloris asiatica
AGCTACATGGCAGATGAGTGCAACATGTATATATATATATATATATATATATATATATGACTAGCTACAAGGCTGATGAGTCCAACATGTTGATACACAGAGAGCTGGCTACATGGCTGATGAGTCCAAAATGTCCATATACTGAAAGCTAGCTATATGGCTGAGTAATCCAACATGTCTATATACAGAGAGCTAGCTACATGACAGAAGAGTCCAAAATGTCCACATACAGAGAGCTAGCTACATGGCAGAATAGTGCAACATTTCCTTAAACACAGTTCTAGCTACATGGCAGATAAGTCCAAAGTGTCCATTTACTGAGAGCTAGCTACATGGCAGAGTATTCCAAAATGTAGATATACAGAGTAATAGCTACATGGTAGATAAGTCCATCATGTCCATATACTGAGTGTTAGCTACATGGCAGATAAGTCCAACATGTGTATATATAGAGGACTAACTACAAGACAGATGAGTCTAAAATGTTCATACAGAAAGAGCTGTCTACTTGGCTGATGAGTCCAACATGTCCATAAACAGAGAACTCACTACATGTCAGAGAAGTCCAATATGTTTATATACAAAGATCTACCTACATGGCAGATCAGTCCAAAATATCCATGCATAGACAACTAGCTACATGGAAGCGTAGTGCAACATTTCCATATACAGAGTTCTAGCTACATGGCAGATGAGTCCTATATGTCCATATAATTAGAGCTAGCTACATGACAGAGTAGTTCAACATGTCCATATACAGAGTACTAGCTACAAGGCAGACGAGTCCAATATGTCCATATACTGAGAGTTAGCTACAATGCAGATCAGTCCAATATGTGTGTATATAGAGGACTAGCTACAAGGCAGATGAGTCTAACATGTTCATACAGAGAGAGCTGTCTACGTGGCTGATGAGTCCAACATGTTCATACACAGAGTTCTAGCTGCATGGCAGATGAGTCCACCTTGTCCATATACTGAGCGTTCGTTTCATGGCGGGTGAGTCCAACATGTGTATATATATACAGGATTAGCTACAAAGCTGATGTGTTCAACAAGTTCATACAGAAAGAGATGGATACATGGCTGATAAGTCCAACATGTCCATATACAGAGAGCTAGCTACATGGCAGACAACTCCAATATGTTCATATAAACAGAGCTACAAAAATGCAAATCTGTACAACGTATCCATGTACAGAGTTCTAGCTACATGGAAGATGAGTCCAACATGTCCATATACTGAAAGCCAGCTTCATTCCAGAGTAGTTCAACATGTCCATGTACAGAGTACTAGCGACATTTCAGATGAGTCCAACATGTCCATATACTGAGAGTTAGATACACGGCAGATGAGTCCAACCTGTGTATATTTAGAGTGCTAGCTACAAGACAAATGAGTCCAACATGTTCATACAGAGAGAGCTGTCTACATGGCTGATGAGTCCAGCATGTAAATAT
>NW_006408877.1:1091625-1095091 GCF_000296735.1 Chrysochloris asiatica
TTTCCATATACAGAGTTCTAGCTACATGGCAGATGAGTCCAACGTGTCCATATACTGAGAGCTAGCTACATGGCTGAGTAGTCCAACATGCCCATATACAGAGAGCTAGCTACATGGCAGACAAGTTCAATATGTTCATATACAGAGAGATAACTGCATGGGAGATCAGTCCAACATATCCATGCACCGAGAGCAGGCTACCAGGCAGACGAGTCCTAAATATCCATATTAAGAGAGCTAGCTATATAGCAGAAAAGTGAAACATTTCCATGTACAGAGTTCTAGCTACATGGCAGATGAGTCCAACGTGTCAATATACTGAAAGCTAGCTACATGGCAGAGTAGTCCAAAATGCCGATATACAGAGTACTAGCTACATGGTAGATGAGACCACCATGTCCATATACTGAGTGTTATCTACATGGCTGATAAGTCCAACATGTGTATATATAGAGGACTAGCTAAAAGGCACATGAATCCAACATGATCATACAGAGAGAGCTGGCTACATGGCTGATGAGTCCAACATGCCCATATACATAGAGATCGCTACATGGCAGAGAAGTCCAATAAGTTTATATACAGAGATCTACGTAGATGGCAGATCAGTCCAATTATCCATGCGCAGAGAGCTTGCTACATGGAAGAGTGGTCCAACATTTCCATATACAGAGTTCTAGCTACATGGCAGGTGTGTCCAACGTGTCCATATACTGAGAGGTAGCTACATGGCTGAGTAGTCCAACATGTCCATACACAGAGAGCTAGCTACATGGCAGACAAGTCCAATATATTCATATACAGAGAGCTACCTGCATGGGAGATCAGTCCAACATATCCATGCACTGACAGCAGGCTACAGGTCAGACGAGTCCAAAATGTCTATAGTCAGAAAGCTAGCTCTATGGCAGAAAAGTGCAACATTTCCATGTACGGAGTTCTAGCTACATGGCAGATGAGTCCAACGTGTCCATATCCTGAGAGCTAGCTACATGGCAGATGTGTCCAACACGTCCATATACTGAGAGTTAGCTACATGGCAGAAGAGATTAACATGTGTATATACAGAGGACAACCTACAAGACAGATGAGTCCCACCTGTTCATACAGAAAGAGCTGGCCACATGGCTGATGAGTTCAACATATCCATATACAGATAGCTAGATATATGGCAGACAAGTGAAAAAATGTCCATACACAGAATTCTAGCTACATGGCAGAGTTGTCCAACATGTCCATATACAGAGTACTAGCTACATGGCAGATGAGTCCAACATGTGTATATATAGAGATATAGCTACAAGGCAGATGAGTCCAAAATGTTCATACAGAGAGAGGTGATTACATGACTGATGAGTCCAACATGTCCATATACAGAGAGCTAGATACAGGCCAGACAATCCAATATGTCATATACAGAGAGCTACCAAAATGCAGATCAGTACTACATATCCATGTACATAGAGCTAGCTACATTGCCGACAAATCCAAAATGTGCATATACAGAGAGCTAGCTACATGGCAGAGTAGTGCAACATATTCATATACAAAGTTCTAGTTACATGGCAGATGAGTCCAACGTGTCCATATACAGATAGCAACGTGTCCATATACAGATGGCAGACAATTCCAATATGGTTATATACAGAGAGATACGTACATGGCAGATCATTCCAATGTATCCATGCACAGAGCGCTAGCTACCTGGCATACAAGTCCAAAATATCCATATACAGAGAGCTAGATACATGGAAGAGTAGTGCAACATTTCTATATACAGAGTTCTAGCTACATGACAGATGAGTACAACGTGTGCATACACTGAGAGCTAGCCACATGGCAGAGTAGTCCAACATGTCCATATACAGAGCACTAGCAACATGGCAGATGAGACCAACATGTCCATGTACTGAAAGTTAGCTACAAGGCAGATGAGTCCAACATGTGTATATTTAGAGGGTAGCTACAAGGCAGAAGAGTGCAACATGTTCATTCACAGAGAGCTGCTGGCTTCATGTCTGATAAGTCAACATGTGCATCTACAGAGAGCTAGCTACATAGAAGACAAGTCCAATATGTTCATATACAGAGAGATACCTACTTTGCAGATCATTCCAACATATCCATGCACAGAGATTCAGCTACATGAAACACAATATTAAAATGTCCATATACTGAGAGCTAGCTACATGGTAGAGTATTCCATCATGTCCATATAGAGAGTACTAGCTACATGGTAGATGAGTACAACATGTCCATATTCTGAAAATTAGCAACATGTCAGAGTAGTCCTTCATGTGTATATTTAGAAGGCTAGCTACAAGGCAGATGAGAGCAACACGTCCCTACACAGAGAGCTGGCTACATGGCTGAATAGTCCAACATGTCCATATGCAGAGAACTAACTACATGGCAGACAAGTCCAGTATGGTCATATACAGAGAGCTACCTACATGGCAGATCAGTCCAACATATCCATGCACAGAAAGCTAGCTATATGATAGACGAGTTCAAAAGGTCCATATACAGAGAGCTAGCTACATGGCAGAGTTGTGCAACATGTCCTTATACAGAGTACTAGCTACATGCAGATGAGTCCAACATGCCCATAGACTGAGAGTTAGATAAATGTCAGATGAGTCCAACATGTGTATATTTAGAGAGATAGCTACAAGGCTGATGAATCCAACATGTTCATACACAGAGAGCTGGCTACATGGCTGATGAGTCCAACATGTCCATATACAGAGAGCTATCTACAAGGCAGATCAGCCCTACATATCCTTAAAGAGAGAGCTAGCAATATGGCAGAAAAGTCCAAAATGTCCATATACAGAGAGCTAGCTACATGGCAGAGTAGTGCAACATTTCCGTATGCAAAGTTCTAGCTACATGGCAGATGAGTCCAAAATGTTCATATACAGACTATTAGCTACTTGTGAGATGAGTCCAACATGTCCATATACTGAGAGTTAGCTGCAAAATGCATATGAGTCCAACATGTGTATATATAGAGGAATAGCTACAAGGCAGATGAGTCCATCATGTTCATAAAGAGAGAGCTAGCTACGTGGCAGAGTAGTGCCACATTTCAATATACAAAGTTCTAGCTACATGGCAGATGAGTCCAAACTGTCCATATACCGAGAGCTAGCTATATAGCAGAGTAGTCCAATATGTCCATATATAGAGTACTAGCTACATGGCAGATGAGTCCAGCATGTACATATACAGAGAGTTAGCAACATGGCAGATGAGTCCAACATATATATATACTGAGAGTGAGCAACATGGCATATGAGTCCAATGTATGCATATTTAGAGGATTAGCTACAAGGCAGATGAGTGCATCATGTTCATACAGAGAGAGCTGGCTTCATGGCTGATCAGTCCAACATGTCCATATAGAGAGAGCTATCTACATGGCAGACAAGTCCAATATGTTCATATACAGAAAATTACCTGC
>NW_006408877.1:1096088-1097410 GCF_000296735.1 Chrysochloris asiatica
AGATGAGTCCAACATGTTCGTACGTAGAGCTAGCTACATGGCTGATGAGTCCAACATGTCCATATACAGAGAGATAGCTACATTGCAGACATGTCAAACATGTCAAACATATTAATATACAGAGAGCTACCTTTATGGCTTTTCAGTCCTACATATTCATGAACAAAGAGCAACCTTCATGGCAGAAGAGTCCACAATGTTCATATTCAGAGAGGTAGTTACATGTCTGATTAGTATAACATTTCCTTATACAGAGTGATAGCTACATGGCAGATGAGTCCCAGGTGTCCATATACTGATAATTAGTTACATGGTCAAGTGGTAAAACATGTCCTAAGACAGAGTACTAGTGACATGGAAAATGAGTCCAACATGTCCCTATACAGAGAGTTAGCTTCAAAATGCAGATGAGGCTAACATGTGTATATATAGAGGATTTGCTACAAAGCAGATTAGTCCAAATTGTTCAGACAGAGAGAGCTGCCTCCATGACTGATGAGTCCAATATGCCCATATACAGAGAGCTAGCTACATGGCAGAAGAGTCCAATATGTTCATATACAGAGAACTACCTACATGGCAGATCAGTCCAACATATCCATGCACAGAGAGCTAGCTCCATGGCAGACGAGTCCAAAATGTCCATATACAGAGAGACAGCTACATGGAAGAGTAGGACAACATTTCCATATACAGAGTTCTAGCTACATGGCAGATGATTTCAACGTGTGCATATTCTGAGAGTTAGCTACATGACAAATGAGTCCAACATGCCCATATATTGAGGAATAGCAACATGGTAGATGAGTCCACCATGTGTATTTTTAGAGGGCTAGCTAAAAGACAGATTAGTCCAACATGTTCATATAGAGAGAGCTCGATATATGGCTGATGAGTCCAACATGTCCATATACAGATAGCAAGCTAAACTGCAGACAAGTCCAATATGTTTATATACAGAAAGATACCTACATGGCAGATCAGTCCAACATATACATGCACAGAGAGTTAGCTACATGGTAGACGAGTCCAAAATGTCCATAAAGAGAGAGCAAGATACATGAAAGAGTAATGCAACATTTCCATATACAAAGTTCTAGCTATATAGCAGATGAGTAAAACATATGAATATACTGAGAGGTAGCCACATAGCAGAGTAGTCCAACATGTCCTTATACAGAGTACTAGTTACATGGCAGATGAGTCCAACATGTCCATAGACTGAGAGTTTGCTACATGTCAGATGCGTCCAACATGTGTATATTTAGAGGACTCGGTACAAGGCAGATGAGTCAAACATATTCATATAAAGAGAGTTGACT
>NW_006408877.1:1100349-1101634 GCF_000296735.1 Chrysochloris asiatica
CATGCAGAGTAGTCCAACATTACCATATACAGAGGACTAGGTATATGGCAGATGAGTCCAACATGTCCATATACTGAGAGTTAACTATATAGCAGATGTCCAACATGTATACATATAGAGGACTAGCTACAAGGCAGATGATTCCAACATGTTCAGACAGACAGGGCTAGCTACATGGATGAGGAGTCCAACATGTCTATATACAGAGAGCTGGCAACATGGCAGACAAGTCCAATATATTGATATACGATTCATCTACCAAATGGTAGCTCTTCAGCTACCAAAATGACAGATCAGTCCAACATATCCATTCACAGAGAGCTTGCAACTTGGTACACGAGTCCAAAATATCCTTATAGAGAGCTAGCAACATGGCAGAGTAGTGCAGAATTTCCATATACAGAGTTCAAGCTACATGCCAGATGAGTCCAACGTGTCCGTATAATAAGAGATACCTACATGGAGAGTAGTCCAACGTGTCCATATATAGAGTACGAGCTACATGGCAGATGAGTCCAACATGTCCATATACTGAGAGTTAGCTACATGGCAGATGAATCCAACTTGTGCATATAGAGGACTTGCTACAAGGTAGGTGAGTCCAACATGTTCTTACATAGAGAGCTGGCTACATGCTGATGTGTCAAACATGTCTATATACAGAGATCTAGCTATATGACAGACGAGTACAATATGTTCATATACAGAGAGCTAACTACATGGCAGATCAGTCCAACATATCCATGCACAGAAAGCTAGCTACATGGCAGACGAGTCCAAAATATCCAAGTACAGAAAGCTATCTACATGGCAGAGGAGCGCAACATTTCCATATACAGAGATCAAGCTACATGGCTGATGAGTCTAAAGTGTCCATATAATGAGAGACAGCTACATGGAAGAGAAGTGCAACATGTTCATATACAGAGTACTAGATACATGGCAGATGAGTTCAACATGTCCATATACGGAGAGCTAGCTTCATGGTAGATGTGTCCAACATGTGTATATATAGAGGACTACCTACAAGGCAGATGAGTTCTACATGTTCATATAGAGTGAGCTGGCTACATGCCTCATGAGTCCAACATGTACATATAAAGAGAGCTAGCTACATGGGAGACAAGTTCAATATGTTCCTATACAGAGAGCTACTTACATAGCAGATCAGCCCAACATATGCATGCACAGAGAGCTAGCTACATGGCAGAGAAGTCCAATATGTTCATATACAGTGATCTACCTACATGGAAGTTCAGTCCAACATATCCATGCACAGAGAGCT
>NW_006408877.1:1102072-1102595 GCF_000296735.1 Chrysochloris asiatica
CCAACACATACATGCACAGAGAGCTAATTACATGGCTAATGAGTCCAAAATATTCATATACAGAGACATAGCTACATGGCAGAGTAGGGCAACATTTCCATATACAGAGTTCTAGCTACATGGCAGATGAGTCCAACGTGTCCATATACTTAGAGCTAGCTACATGGCAGACAGGTCCAACATGTCCATATACAGTATACTAGCTACATGGCAGAATAGTGCAACATTTCCATATACAGTGTTCTATCTACATGGCAGGTAAGTCCAACTTGTCCATATACTGAAAGCTAGCTACATGGCAAAGTAGTCCAACATGTCCATATAGAGAGTACTAGCTACATGGCAGATGAGTCCAATATGTCCATATACTGACAGCTAGCTACGTGGAAGATGAGTCCAACATGTGTATATTTAGATGGCTAGCTACAAGGCAGATGAGTCCCACATATTCATACAGAGAGAGCCATGTAGCCAGCACTCTGTGTACAAACATTTTGGACTCATCTGCCTTGTAGCTAGCCCT
>NW_006408877.1:1104025-1105533 GCF_000296735.1 Chrysochloris asiatica
ATGTTGGCCTCATCTGTCTTTTAATTAACCCTCTAAATATACACATGTTGGATTCATCTGCCATGTAGCTAACTCTCAGTATATGGACATTTTGGACTCGTCTGTCATGTAGCTAGTAATTTCTATATGGACATGTTGGACTATTCTGCCTTGTAGCTAGCTCTCAGTATATGCACACGTTGGACATCTCTGCCATGTAACTAGAACTCGGTATATGGAATGTTTGCACTACTCTGTCATGTAGCTAGCTCTCTGTATATGGACATTTTGGACTTGTCTGCCATGGAGCTACCTCTCTGTACATGAATATGTTGGATTGATCTGCCATATAGGTAACTGTTTGTATATGAATGAATTGGAATTATCTGCCAAGTAGCTAGCTCACAGTATACGGACATGTTGGACTCATCTGCCTTGTAGCTAGTTCTCTATATATACACATGTTGGACTCATCTGCCATGTAGGTAATTCTCAGTACATGGATATGCTAGAATACTCTGTCATGTATATGGACATGTTGGACTCATCTGCCTTGTAGCTAGCTCTCTGTACATGGATATGTTAGACTCATCTGCCTTGTAGCTAGCTCTCTGTACAATGGATATGTTGGACTCATCTACCATGTAGTTAACTCTCAGTATATGGTCATATTGGACTCATCTGCCATGTAGCTAGCATTCTGTGCATGGACATGTTGGACTATTCTGCCATGTGTCAGTATATGGACATGTTCGACTCATCTTCCATGTAGCTAAAACTCTCTATATGATAATGTTGCACTATTCTGCAATGTAGCTAGATCTCTGTATATGGACATTTTGGACTCGTCTGCCATGTAGCTAGCTCTCTGTACATGGATAGGTTGGACTGATCTGCCATGTAGGTAGCTCCCTGTTTATGAACATGTTGGACTGATCTTCCTTGTAGCTAGTCCTCTAAATATACACATGTTGAACTCATCTGCCATGTAGCTAACTCTCAGTATATGGACACGTTGGACACATCTGCCATGGAGCTATAACTTGGTATATAGAAATGTTGCCCTACTCTGCCATTTAGGTAGATCTCTGTTTATGGACATTTTAGACTCGTCTGTCAAGTAGCTAGGTCTCTGTGCTTGGATATGTTAGACTGATCTGCCATGTAGGTAGCTCTCTGTACATGAACATATTGGACTTGTCTGCCATGTAGCTTTCTCTCAGTACACGGGCATGTTGGACTCTTCAGCCATGTAGCCAGCTCTATCAGTATGAGCATGTTGGACTGATCAGCCATGTAGCTAATATTAAGTATATGGATATGTTGGACTCGTCTGCCATGTAGCTTGTACTCTGTATATGAACATGTTGGACTACCCTGCCATGTTGCTAGCTCTCAGTATAAGGACACGTTGGACTCATCTGACTGATCTGCCATGTAGGTAACTCTCTATATATGGACATTTTGTACTCGTCTGCCATGTAGCTAGCTCTCTGGGCATGGATATGTTGGACTGATCTACCATGTAG
>NW_006408877.1:1106526-1107699 GCF_000296735.1 Chrysochloris asiatica
GCCATGTAGCCATCTCTATTTGTATGAACATGTTGGAATCATCTGCCATGTACGTAGCCCTCTAAATATACACATGTTTGACTGATGTGCCATGTAGCTAACTATCAGTATATGTAAATGTTGGACTTATCTGACATGAAGCTTGTAGTCTGTATATGGACATGTTGGACTACTCTGCCATGTAGCTAGCTCTCAGAAAAAGGACATGTTGGACTCCTCTGCCATGTAGCTAGAACTCTGTATAAGGAAAAGTTGCACTACTCTGCCATGTACCTACCTCTCTGTATATGGTCATTTTGGACTCGTCTGCCATGTAGCTAGCTCTATGTACATGAATAAGTTAGGCTGATATGCCATGTAGGTAACTCTCTGTATATGAACCTATTGGAATTGTCTGCCATGTAGCTAGCTCTCAGTATATGGAAATGTTGGACTCATCTGCCTTGTAGCTAGTCCTCTATATATACACATGTTGGACTCATCTGACATGTAGGTAATTCTCAGTATATGGACATATTGGACTACTCAGTCATGTAGCTAACTCTCAGTATATTGACACATTGGACCCATCTGCCTGTAGCTAGCTCTCTGTACATGGATATGTTGGACTCATCTATCATGTAGCTAACTCTCGGTATAAGGACATTTTGGACTCATCTGACATATAGCTATCTCTCAGTATATGGACATGGTCCACTCACCTGCCATGTAGCTAGAACTCTGTATAAGGAAAAGTTGCACTACTCTGCCATGAAGCTAGCTCTCTGTATATGGACATTTTTCACTCGTATGCCATGTAGCTAACTCTCTGTACGTGGATATGTTGGACTGATCTGCAATGTAGTAGCTATTCTGTTTATGAACATGTTGGACTCATCTGCCTTGTAACTAGCCCTCTAAATATACACATGTTGGACTCATCTGCCATGTAGCTAACTCTCAGTATATGGACATTTTAGACCCATCTGTCATGTAGCTAGTATTCTCTATATGGACATGTTGGACTACTCTGCCGTGTAGCTAGCTCTCATTATATGCACACCTTTGACATCTCTGCCATGTAGCTAGAACTCGGCATATGGACTTTTGGTCTATACAATATAGAAATATTGCCCTACTATGCCATGTAGCTAGATCTCTGTATATGGATATTTGTTCTCTTCTGTCATGTAG
>NW_006408877.1:1109579-1110567 GCF_000296735.1 Chrysochloris asiatica
TGTTTCACTACTCTGCCATGTAGCTAGGCCTCTGTATATGCACAATTTGGACTCATCAGCCATGTAGCTAGCTCTCTGTGCATGGATGTGTTGGACTGATGTGGCATGTAGGTAGCTCTCTGTATATGAACATATTCGACTTGCCTGTCATCTAAATAATGCTCTTACATGCACATTGTCGACTCATCTGCCATGAAGCTAGAACTCTGTATATGGAAATGTTACACTACTCTGCCATGTAGCTAGACCTCTGTAAATGCATATTTTGGACTCGTCTGCCATGTAGCTAGCTCTCTGTGCATGGATGTGTTGAACTGATCTGGCATGTAGGTAGCTCGCTGTATATGAACATATTGGACTTGTCTGCCATGTAGCTAGCTCTCAGTGTATGAACATGTTGGATTCATCTGCCGTGTGGCTTGACCACTCTATATGGAAATGTTGCCCTACTCTGTCATGTAGCTAGATCTCTGGATATGGACATTTTGTACTTGTCTGCCATGTAGCTATGTCTCTGTGCATCAATGTTGGACTGACCTGCAATGTAGGTAGCTCTCTGTACGTGAACATATTGGACTTGTCTACCCTGTAGCTAGTTCTCTATATATGTACATGTCAGACTCTTCAGCTATGTAGCCAGATCTCTCTGTATGAACATGTTGTACTTATCTGCCTTGTAGCTAGTCCTCTATATATACACATCTTGGACTCATCTGCCACGTAGGTAATTCTCAGTATATGGATATGTTAGACTAGTCTGTCATGAAGCTAGCTCTCTGAATATGGACACATTGGACTCATCTGTCATGTTTCTGGAACTCTTTATATGGGAATGTTGCAATATTCTGCCATGTATCCAGCTCTCTGTATATGGACATTCTGGATTCGTCTGCCATGTAGCTAGCTCTCTGTACATGGGTAGGTTGGACTGATCTGCCATGTAGGTAGCTCTCTGTTTATGAACTTGTTGGACTCATCTGCCTTGTAG